>NW_027105273.1:151232-161934 GCF_000696795.3 Halyomorpha halys
TATATTTATTATTTGATACTGTTTTTAGTAATGTTTAATTATTTTTTGTAAATAGTGGATTTTGAGTATTTTTAAAATTTTTTTTGTTACCTTTTAATAAAAAAGTGATCTTATATTATTTATTTTTTTTTTTTTTTATGAAGTAATATATCCGTTTTATTCATGATGTTATGTTTCTATTTGGAATTTACTTTGTTCAAAAATTTATCCTTTTGATATATTAATATTTATTAATAATTAATATTTATTGATAAGTTTTTATATAACACTGGCTGACAGTTTTGGAAAGTTCATTTTGAACCCCCACTGCCATCCCACTGTTTATATACAGTTTACAAGGGCGTAATAAAACTAGAGGAGGGGGGGGGAGGGAAGGCAAGCAATAGTCAATCAGTTTGTGACATTTCAGCTCGGAAAAGGCGAATTAAATCAAAATTTTTAGAAAATTATACATAATTATATCAGTCCTTTATTGTTACAATTATTTACTTGAAAAAAAAAAAAAAAATTTTTCTCACTTCTAGGGAAAGGGGCAGCTTTGAGTACGCCCATGACAGTTTACTTTTTTATAGAGTCCCACAAAAATCAATTATACACTAAAATAAAATAAATAAAAATAAGTAATATTAAAATAAAATGTTTGATAAAGTTATTAGCATATTTTTATGTCAATAGCTCGACAAGTGCATAGAAGAGGGGATATGACTGACAGTGAGATGTCCTTTGAAAGTGACATCTCTAAGGCCCCTGCCTCTAGGGGAGATGGGATCATTATCAGGTTGTCATTAATATCCAGTCATTAGGGCTTCCAGGAGTGGTTTAGGTGGTCCCATCGATCTTCCTGATATCTCTTCTCTATAGTTCTGGCGCAGGAGAAGGGTTAGAGTAAGATATCTTTGGTCCATTCAGGAATAATTTCACGGCAAATCGATGAATTACTTTTAGTAAAAATATGGTTCGGTGCACGGATCTCACATAATTCACTCATGACAAATTCTTTTTATTCATGTTAGAAATACTGTTCTTTACTATATTTTCATTTATTGGTTGTGTTTGAGCCATTTATTATTATTATTTTTTAACCCGTTTCTTTCTTTTTTTAATAAGAAAACCAGAAATAGTTTTGTTTATTATTTTTAAAAATGTTCATCAGCTAGTTTTTATTTATGTTATTTTATATTATACCAGATCGGCCTGGTGGGCCTTACATGGTTGATATAACCGTTACATTATGTATATTTTTTTAATAGTTGATTATGGGGGAGGGAGTATAATCTAATACAAAAGACACCCCTAACTATATAGAATGTTATAATTAAATGATAAAATAAATATATAAGAATAATGCTTCTTAATAAGCATTCTTAAATAAAAGAGAAAAGTAAAATTAATAACAAAAAATAATGATATTGGTACACTTAACAAAACAAATAATTACCCGCTAATGGTAAAAAGAAACAGGTTAATTTGAAAAAGGGACGATAGAAGAAAATAAAATGAATAATAATTTATTTATTTAATGTAATTTTCAACTGTAAAAAATAATACAATAGGTAAATATGTTGTATGTTTCATATACAATTAAAAATCTTGGGAAGGAACCACCCATTGGTGGTCAAACATTAATTTAAATTAGAAGGTCCCCTGGCCATCTTCTTATCAGACGCCTCGGAGGATTATCAGGGATTGTTAAGGATGAAAGATTAAGAATTAATGGGTCAGGATGGTTAAGGAGTTTGGAATGAAAAGAGGCATATCTGTTTTGGGTCAAATCTGCAACGAATGGGATGTTAAGGTCTTTGTGAATGAGTTTATTTGTAACGTAACAAGGAGCATCAAGGAAATAATAATAATAAGTAAAATAGAGGTAGTGTGACTATGAATTAATAAATATAGATTTTATAACAGAATGTCTTGCAGCAGCCTGGGCTTCAGTCTTCGGGTTGAGGTTGGGTTTCCCAGGTTGTAGGTCACTGCTCCTTTAATTGTCGTGGGAGTGGAACTTCATGAACCGTTTTTAATGTAATTCTCATTGACTCCATTTGTAATTCCCGATGCAATTGGCTATTTTTTTTTAAACAAGCAGAATTAACTGTGATTCTTAGGACTTTGTTTTGAAATGATTGAAATTTTTTCATTTTCGTAAAGGATGCCGCTCCCCAGACTTCACAGCCGTACATCAGCAGTGGGCTGAGAATTGTTTTAAATATAAGAACAGTTGTTTCTGGTTTTAATTTGGAATTTCTGTTTAGGATAGGATATATTATTGCTAACCTTGCATAGGTTTGTCAGCTAGTTTTATTTTATTTTATTGTCACCTTGTTTGAAACGGGATCTTTGGGAAGTTGTAAGACTAACAGCATCGTTTACTAATGATCCTAAGTGCAGAGCTCTGATACAAGAAGTATCTCCTACCTTTCAAGGCAGAACAGGTCTGAGACAAGGAGATGGAGTCTCGTCATTGCTGTTGAACTTCTTCTTGTATCAGAACTCTGCACTTGGATCATTAGTACACGATTTTGTAGTCTTACCAACCCAACCTCAACCCGAAGACTGAAGCCCAGGCTGATGCAAGACATTCTGTTATAAATTCTATATTTATTAATTCATAGTCACACTACCTCTATTTTACTTATTATTATTATTTATTTTATTTTCTTCTATCGTCCCTTTTTTAAATTAACTAGTTTCTTATTACCATTAGAGGGCAATTATTTGTTTTGTTAAGTGTACCATTATCATTATTTTAAACTTAAAATCCTTTTTGATATTGCGGTCCCAGAATGTAACGAAGACAATATGGAAAGACACGCTAGGAATCTAATAAGAGAAGCAGAGAAGAAATCGGCTCGTAAGTAAATGAAGAAAAAGCAAATTATATGCTTGTGAACCGAAAATCGACCCTAATCAAATGGTTTGCATGGATGGCAAATCGTTTCCGTGGTTTTGGGCACAAATCAAAGAGCGCTTATGCTGCATCTTCATGTTTGTTTTCAGTTTGTGTTCCTTCAGAACTGCCAACAGATGAATATGTGCTCTCTGTGTTTTAATTAACTAAAGAATTTCCGTAATCTTTCGATTTAATAATTAACTCTTGTTTAAGATTGTATTGGAAGATTATTGATTGACCGTGTGGATAGATGAATGGAATATGGTCCGGGTGCGGTCATAAAAAACTCAAATAGTAAATAATTATACTATTTTTATTGAGCCAACGTTTCGCCCCACGTTGCAGGGCTAAAAAAGATACAAGCACTTGACATAGTTACAAAAAGGAAAAAAGAAAAAATATAAGTGGAAAATAACAGGGTTATAAAATGAAAAGTAAGATATAATAAGAAAAATTAAAGGTTGTAAATAGTAAATGAAAAGGGTAATAGTAACAGATAGATAAGAGAAGAAATATTAAAGAAAGTATATGCATTACTTGCATAGAATAAATTAAGTCAAAAAGGCTGGCCTTTTCCGCCTTCTAGGGGCGTGGCAGAGGAGTTGGGTAAGGGTACCAGCCAATCATTGGCTAACTTCTGTTTCAGTTTAGATTACAATGGCAGATTTTCCTCTTAATCTCAACGCAAACCTTCCTTTCGTGGGCGTGGCTTTTTAAATGCATCTAAGAGAAGTTGGGTTACGCCACCCTCTTGGTTTTCATAAGCAAAAACATTTTGCCAGATACATTAATTTTTTATATGAAAATTTCTTACTAATAACTTGGAGGAGGGAGTATAATGGAGTGGGTAAGCTGGCAGAAAAAGTGAAGCCAAATAGGTGGGCCTTATGATGGAGCAGGGGCGTGGCTGAGGAGTAGGGGAAGAGTACAAGCCAATGATTGGCTGCCTTTTGTTTCAGTTTAGATTACAATGGCTGGCACTTCTATTGACCTCATCGTAAACCTTCCTTTCGTGGGCGTGGCTCCTTCAGCTTCACGTTTTCCTTGGAGTATAATAAGTTTGTGGCACTCACCTGACTAATAATTAAAATTATACTTAAAACAATAAGAAATCCGTACTCAACTGGGTATGAGAAAACTGGTAAGAATAAAATAGAAACTTCATAAACTTTTATTAACATTTCATAAAAGAATAAGGCACACAAATACACAGATAACATTTATACCACCATCTAAAAGACAAAATGTTATTTTCAGCAATACCTGCCAGTGTTGCCTGGTTTTGAGCTAAAATTATGTTCAAATTATATTAATCTAAACTATATACATTAGTTTAAATAAATTGTTTTCTTAAAATTATTAATGTCATTATTTTTATTTTGTTTACAATATCCAAGTATAATTGTTATGGCATTACAAATTTTTTCATTCATGTAATTTCGACAAGTCTCAATAAGTTATCACAGTCATCAAGAAGTATGATCATGTAATTGTTATTTCCACTTATAGATTTCACATATTCTTGTTAATTTGTATGTCATTTTCCCTCTATTAAACATTCACTTAAGATTACAGAGAGAAATTCCAATATATGTAACATAATACAAATATGCCTACAACTTGCGTATTGATTGGGTCATTGTAGGTCATTTAATATGATATAAATGACCTTTCGCGACCCGAAGTGTTTACATCGTCTACCTGTTAATATATACACCCAAAAGTATATACTACTTAAAAACAATTTATTTTTTTAGTAACTAAAAAGATAATAAAAACAAAACATTTAAAATTACAAAATGCCTTTGTTCCATAAAATTCATTATAATAATTAATACATTCTTAATGAATAAAAAAATTGCTATAATTTATAAATAAAAATTAATTATTTAAAAAAAATATATAGATTCAATTAATTAAATATAAGTATTGAAAATATCTGCCTCTTAGTTTTTCAAATATTACCAATGAAAGTAGGATTCCGAAGGCAGAGGCTGTTTACGAATTTAAAGAAACAAAAAGGCCAATGGTATCTCAAAAGCATATATAATTTATTAATCTTGTCAAATTTTCACCCATTCAGGCATCATTTGCTTACATCTGAAAAACATACATTATACCTTCAAAGAACTTACCATTCAGAAACAAGTTATAACGATTGAAAAAAAAATAATCATTAATAAAGCATATTCTTTTTATTATCACTCACAGTGAATCATTTGATCTTACAATAAAAAACAAGGTAAGAATATTAAAAAAAGGCGATTAAATAACAAAGATTAGGACAAAATTGTGGGACTTAATCTGTGACATTAAGAGAAAGGAGTAACATTTAGAAAAGGATTGTTGCAGTTGAAGATGTGGTTAGCACGGCTCTAAGTGGCTGTTTCATCAGATAGTGTGAGAGCCCTAACTACCTTCTACCATTACTACAGTAAGGCATTATCTTCCTTAAGGTTCAACTTAATTGTCTTTGCTAACAGCGAATTCTTAATTAAAATAAATAATTAATATTGCTATTGTTTAACTAAAAGAATATGTATCCAAGCTAAGTTTTAAAACTCGTTATTATTTCTTTAAAAGTCCAACGTTTCGGCCAATTCGGTCATCCTCGAGGGCAATCTTAAATATAAATTTACATCTCACATCCAGTTTTAAAAATATTTTACAGGCTGTTCTGCCCAGGTCATTAATTCCAGTCAAAATAACCCTAATTTTTCTCTTTTCCATTAAATTTTAAAACTTCTAATTTCAGATTAACTTAACATTATTCTCATTTACATAACACTAAATAACTTTTGAAAAATTAAATGGAATAGGTATAATATAGGGTAATTTTGACTGGAATTAATGACCTGGGCAGTATAGCCAGCAGGTTTTTTAAAATTTGGTGTGAGTTCTAAATTTATATTTAAGTTTTAGACTATTACACTTTTACATATGGTTTAATTTGTTATATATATTTTCTATTCCATGATAATCCTATGCTCTTGCATAATAAACGAGCGTGACGGGCGTGCGGGTGGGGCGCAGGTCCCATAGCGCTCGATTTGGATCGTTGTGGGTTCGATTCCCCAGAGCCAGTTGACATTCATTTTTCAGCGGTCCCGATGAATGAATCTAGACACTCCCACCTTGGTTAGTACGCGGCGGTAACTTAGGTAGCCACCAGGGGTTGGGAAAAAGGAACAACAGGCCCACTTGCCGGACTTGTTCCCCCCACCAAATACTAGTACCAACCATATGCAGGAGTAGTTTATTTAAAAAGTGTACATATTCATTATTGTACATGCGAACCCACATACAGTATGTATGTAACGTGGTGTTAACATTTGAATGTATTATAGTACTATACTATAAACATTAAAAGAAAAGACAACAGAAACAAATAAAGTATAAAATACAATAACTAAAACGATGCAATTAGAACATGTGATTAGAGAAGACAACTAATTATTTAATTATTAGAGAAGTTTGTCGGGGGGGGGGGTGCGGCCAGGAAAGAACAACATAAATAAACAAAACCATATTTATTTATTTTATGCCGACGTTTCGACCTGAGTTTCAGGTCTTCATCAGAGCTATAGAACACAACAACATTTAGAGCAACATACAATTGAAAAGGAATAGTATACAAACAAATTTAGAATTATACAAAATATAGAATTAAATCATAAATGATAAAAAATTGATAACTGATAATTGAATAGTACAAAATTTTAATTGATTGATAATCCTGGAATTGCATGGTAGTAGATTGAAAACAGTGACAGATGAATTATAATATCATTTAGGTAAGAAGACACTACTTGCATATCTTATATTATACATATCTTCTTACCTACATGATATTATATTTCATCTGTCACTGTTTTCAATCTACTACCATACAATTTCGTATACTATTCCTTTTCAATTGTATGTTGCTCTAAATGTTGTTGTTATCTCTTTTGTTCTATGGCCCTGATGAAGACCTGAAACTCAGGTCGAAACGTCGGCATAAAATAAATAAATATGGTTTTGTTTATTTATGTTGTTCTTTGCTGACCGCACCCCCCACAAACTTCTCCAATCATTAATCTACGGTCAATTATCTACACCTCATTAATTATTTGATTCAATAGGTAACAAGATATAAAGTATATGGATAATAAAAATAAATGAATATAAATACAGTGAGATGTGGGAATTAAATATTGAACTAGAACAAAACATAATTAAATTAATTGTTTATTGGGGGTGCATATGATGATCGCATTTGGGCTAACTCTATATTAGAGATGAAGTGCACCAGATCTTTTTTGTATAATCCGAAGATTTCAGATTGCTTAGGTGGCCATGTATCTCCGTGCGTTATGCAGGTTTTTATTAAATTGGACCTTGTTGATCGTACAAGGTGCAGTCAAAAAGTAAGTGATTAAAAGATAGTGGAGTTTATCCGTAGCAATTACAGAAATCAGTATTAGTTATATGAATATATATAGTGTAAATAAATGTGAGGTGTGAATTTATGTTTTAGATTTACATGTTTACACTTTTATGCATAATAATAATGTTACGTTAATCTGTAATTAAATTTTTTAAGATTGTCTTTGAGTATGGTCAGTGCTACGGGCAACGTATTGTTGTAAAATGAAAGATCGATTGTGTAACATATGTTTTTATTGTGATAAAGCAGATGTTCTCTTTTGTTTTTCTTTAGTTTTTTATGATTTAAAAAATAAACAAGACACTTTTTGAGTCTCTTTGTGTGCACACTCATCGGCTGTTATGCTTCTTCGATCTACTTAGACATCAGTCGTTCATCATTTCCAGCCTAGTCATTTTCATCCTCCAAGAGGACATGTCGGACAGACGTACGTATTTTCAAAATCTACCTTCACTAGGACAACAACCGCCCCCATCAATCACATGATATAAAAACATTTTTTTTTTCGCTTTTGTTCAGCCTTCATTTAATTTTTGTAATAGTTTTAAGCTTGCTTTATTCTTTATTTTTTTTAGTTTGTATGTTTTTCAATATTTTTGCTTTTCTTTATTATGTTCACTTATTTTATAATACAACAATAACAAAATTCGGCTGTTTCTTTTAGTTTTCATTTTTATTGACGCTTGGACTAGTAAAGGTTCCGTTTGAATCCCTACCCACCGTAACAGTCAGTTTGGCGGAAGCGTTGGACTTTTAAAGAAATAATAAAGAATTTTTCAATACATATTATTTTATTCAAACAATAATGACAGTCTCAATAAAGTGAAAAGATAACAAATAAAGTAAATATTGTCATAAAACATCAAAAAGAATGTGAGATATTAGTATGAATAATTTTTTTCATTTCTCACAAATGCTTTTCATACTCAATCCTTCGTGAATGGGAACGCTGTTTTGAACATAACAGTTCTGAGAAATTCTGAATGGTTCAGGTAATATAGACTGTCGTTTTGTTTTTCTTTAAAAAACATTTTTTTTTTCTAATTAATATGTTTTTTTCATAGACATTGTTTTTTTATATCGAAGCCTCAATATGTACTTTTATATATGCGAGTAGAAGAGAATAACACAAATATGTTATACGTTTCCTTTTAAATTTCTCATTTTGACCCTTCCAAGTAACTTGTAACATACTTTTCACTTTTCGATAATTTTGTCATCTCTTCTACTGAATTGTTTAATTCAGAATCTTACCATGCGCACCGCTGACCTCACTTGAAGGTTCGACTTCTTCCAAGCAGTTGTTTATGATTTTCCTTTTTCTTATGTTTTTTTTAACCCCCCCCCCCACTCCTTCCCTACTTCTTTCTTTTTTTCTTTACCCACGTTATTTTCTTTATTCTAGTATTATACTTATATATCTCATCAGTTACATATGTTTTCTTTCTCTTTGGGTTTTTCTATAACTTTAATTTTGAATTGTTATTATTAAGTTAAAATATACATGTTTCGTTGTTTCTTTGCATTATATAACTTTATTTTTTTAATAATTTATTATTATTTATTCCCTAAATTATATTATTTTCTCTATATATTTAATTACTTATGTAATCAAACCGCATGTCCGTGTCCCATCCGGACGCGTTTTGGGAATTGGAAATTATTCGAATTAGACTGTTGACAGAATCCGTTTAATAGGAATATGAAAATAATAAAACAAAACAATACATTAACCTTATTCTGGATTTTATTTCGTAGAAAGTTATTTGTTCCTTTTGAGGTGCAAAATAAACTTTGTTTAGAATATGCTGGAAGATTGCTGATTGATTAATAAATGGGATATGGTCCGGGTGCGGTAAAATTAAACTCAAATAGTAATATTTTGTACTATTTTTATTTGAACCAACGTTTCACCCCACGTTGCAGGGCTTCGTCAGGGCTAAAAAAGATACAACCACTTAACATAAGTTAAAATTATTAACTAATGTTATATACAATTTTTAACTTATGTTAAGTGTTCGTATCTTTTTTAGCCCTGATGAAGCCCTGTAACGTAGGGCGAAACGTTAGCTCAAATAAAAATAGTACAAAATATTACTATTTGAGTTTAATTTAACCACACCCGAACCATATTCCATTTATTCCTTCAGAATATTATCAATATTATTATTGATTAATCAACAGAATCTGGCACGGGAAAATAAATAGTAATCATATACCCGAAAATATGAATACGGAAATTGAACAAAGATGGAAATAAAAACAGCAAAGCAACATCAAAACAAAAAAAAATCGCTAAATTTTATAGAGTAGACAATAATATTGAGAAAGCACTGGATAATGACAATAATAAATTCTACAGGTTGCTATACGTACCTTTAAAATAAAAAATAAAATATTACAAGAATATAAAACAGGAATTTACAATAACAACAAGCGGCAACGCCAACTATCAAAGACGAAAGGTAAAATAGGTAAATTCAAAAATCAGAATGCAATATATACGCTTGGCCGCGAAAACTGTGTAAGAATATATATTGCAAAAACATCAAAAAAATTGTGAAACAGAATAAAATAACATGTCACAAAATGTAAAAATAAGAATATAAACGGCACACCATTGGCTAACCATAGCTTAACATTAAACTATAAATTTAATTCCAAAACCCCACCATAATAGACATAATAAAACGTAGATGGATCTTAGAAGCAATCCACATAACCAAAAATATCTACAATGCTGTAAACTACAAAAGCAACATAAATACACTTAAATAGCCTGTACTTATAAGGAATGAGAGAAAATAATATTCTCCAATTCAAATCCATAAGATTCAACCTGAACAGCAAAGTATTAAGTATAGATTTATTTAACAACAGAACAAGAATCCAAGAAGACATAAATGTGAGTTATCTCTCCCCAAATATGGGTTACTTTAACGAAAACTATATATAATTACTAGTCAAAATTGATGAGTTTGGCAGGTATAGTCATGGGAAATAAAAAATGGCTGTTTTTAAAGCGCAAAAAAAAAAAAAATTATTCGCAGCTCTAAATAGTTGAAAATGAGAGTAAATTTACAAAAATATGAGCCCTAACAGGGCTATTTAAGTTCAATAGGTCCCGAGATACAGTGTTTTTCGAAGTAACATTTCATAAAAAATGTACTAAAATATCAGTAGTTAATGAATTTATGCTATGTATCGAGGAATTAGCCATGATTTCAACAATATGTCGTTTATTAAGGTTTTTTGCTATCTGTCCCCGATACCTGGTTAGGGTAGGAGTCTCTTACTGAGTCCCCGGATATGAAAACATCTCTATTAAGTTTGTCACATTACCAGAGGCCCCTGAGAAAATTAGATTAGCTAATTTTTAAGTG
>NW_027105273.1:162449-171410 GCF_000696795.3 Halyomorpha halys
GCCTTCAGCGATTATCCTGGCATCCCAAGTAAATCAGCTACTAGTACATAGCATTTATTGGGGGAAATTTTTAACTCATGAACTATTAAAACTAGACATGTCTAATATCACTCAAATGAAAGCTTATGTGCTATAAAGTAGTTTATAACATTTATCTTAATAGGAATAGTAATTTTCATGTAATTTATTAAAATATATTGGTTTCTAGTGATTTGAACAAAATTTCATATACAAAATTCATATTCATATGCAAATATCAGAAAAACTACTAATCCTAAGTAGATAATTGTAATAAACTACACTATAATGTTCTTTAATTTTTAGTGCTGGCAGATATCTATATGCCTTATGATTGCTGATATATATTTTTTCATAAATCAAAATTTCTGTGAGAACGCGGCTAAAAATTAACATTTTATGAATTTTTTAAGGCGAAATTTCATTAAAACTGATGGACACTGATGAACTAAGAGGAAAACTGAGCTTTATTTTTAGTTCTAATAGACATCTGTATGTCATATAGTTCCTGAGATAAAGATTTCCCACAACAAATTCACTAACTACTAATCTTTCAGTACAATTTTTTATGAATTTTTAAAAAAAAAACTACATCTCGAGAAGAACGTAAATAGCTCTTTTAGGGCTCATATTTTAGGAAATAAATTTACTCTTCCTTACTTTGTCTCAAATCAAGTCATCCATCAGGACCTCAATATTCCATATGTTGCCGATTTGGCCAGAACCAGATACCGTTCCTTCCATAATAAACTTCTCAACCACGCAAATCCACTTGTTTCCAACCTGGCTTCTCCTTCATTACCTAATAATCCTCCTAGACATTGAAAAGAAGATGACCTCGAGATCTTCTCCTCTAGAAATGTTATTGGAGTTCTATCAGTGGGTAGATTCTCCACATGTTTTTATCATGTCACTATGTCACCTACAGCAAATTTACTTGTTGTATATATGTATATACAGTTGGAAATATCAATAAATAAATTATAAAAAAAAAAAAAAATACTCTAGCTTAAATTATGTTCTCTTAAGTAGTTTTGTTGGTTGTTTCAAAATTTTTTTTTTAACATGTTGAACCAGCAGCCATTTTTTATTCCCCCTACCTATACTTGACAGGCTCATTAATTTAGACTAGTAATTATAGAGTGTTTTCATTTAATTAATAAAAAATTGGGGTGAAATAACTGCCGTTTTTAACTTTTTGGGCTCTTGTACTAAACGTAGCTTCGATCTGCGTCATTAGAATGTTTTTCCATTTTTGTTTTTAATTTAGTTTAAGTTAAATGTTTATCAGTAGGATATAATAGTCATTTATTAGTTTTCAATTGATGAATCGAAGGTAGAAAATCTTAATATGATTAATGATGATATTATATGAGATGAATTAAGATGAATATTTTAACAACAGCTTAATCATCAAACTCTCATAATTATATTATACTAATAAATGGTTATGAATGAGTATAGCCTTTTTTTAAAATTAGAGTTTAATGAAAACTTTCTGTAAAATTATTCGTTCATTAGAAAAACGAGCGGAGCCCTTTACAAAGGGACCGATACGCAATTATAAGAAATTGATTGAGGTAGGTTACTCTTGCTTATTGAAAAAGTAAAAGCTTTTTATAAATAGAAAAAAAAGTTAAAAAGGTTGACCTTTTCCCTCCTGTACACTTCAAGAGGATTCGAATCAACTGATATTGCAATAGACCACAACTTGAAGCATCTCAATATTTCATATCATTCATTGAAAAAAATAAAATAAAAGAATGTTTTTCAATTTTGTCGTTGACTTCTTAAGGTTTTAATATAAATGTTATCGTACGGCTGTTGAGAGAGGAAGACAGCTTGATGGTGGTGTTCCATAGAGGGACCACCAACGGAAAAAATGGAGAGTAAGCCTCGTGTCAGACGACCGTCACACGCAGAGTCTGTTCTTGGACCGAGAATATCGTATCCGAGTTGACGTCCGTCGAAGAAGTGATGTCTGTGGCGATCGGGGTCGATGCAGGAGTCTCTTTCAGGCTTACGTGGAGCAAGCTGTGTCAAATAATATAAAAACATGCAGTTTATTTTTTATTGGTATATTAAAGTAATGTTATTTATTATGAAAATAATATAAACCTTTTTATTGGAGACTCCGGGGCCATTGGTCGCTTCTTTTCACTTTTCTCTCCGACTCTAAAAAACATTAAAATTATCAAGATAAGAACTATTTTCATTGCAAATACAATTAATAAAAAAAGATTAAAGATGTATTAAGAAATGAAGAGATGTAAGGAGGTTGCGGCCCCATCGCCCGGTCGTAGTACCGCATATCGCCACTGGTCCTCCAGGTTGGGGGAACGATACCCTGACGTTCATACATTTACACAGATTACAGCACACTACATCCACCCCTATACTATAGACCAAGGTCAATGACAGGACACACCCTAAGGTCACCTCCTCTAGGGGAAGCGTGTCTGGGAGCTATGAGGAGGCAATCCCTCCACCTGACTCGGGGGAGTGGGCCGATACCCCATTCACCTTAAACCTTTAAGGTTTCTTCCCTTTCTTTCCCTAAGAGGAAAGGAATGGGAGAAGTTAAGATAAAGGACTAAACTCTTCTATTTTCTGATGTAAAGAACAACGAGCGAGCAGCCGGGGGAGCAGGTTTCTTGTTCCATGAAGACTGGCTTCTGCAATAAAAGGTTGGAAATTTGTGAAGAGTATATTAAAAAATATTTTAAGAATAGAGTTCTTTGATATATATGAAGGGTATCAAGAAGAAGAGAAACAATTCATGAAGAACTCTGTGCCGGAGGAATGTCATTGTTCAAAGGCCAATGACACATAGAATTATTTGATGAATTGAATGACTGTGTTTAAGGAAGAACTACTCATTACAATGAATCACTTGATGTGGACCTCAAGTTCCTGGCATCTATTGGCAATCCAATAAACTAGTAGGAATACTGTACCCAAATGGCTTAACAGATCCACAATGAACGACAAGGCCCTGAGCTCAAAGCTCCTCAGATTAACAGTATTTTAAGCTAAGTTTAGTAGTGGCCGCTCATTACTGGCACTCGCCGATGACGTCGTTATTTTCTCGGACACTGACAGGAATCTGCAGTACAATATTGATATATTAAAAGAAGGACTACGGAAGATTAATATGGTTATCAACTCTGGAAAAACAAAAGTAATGAGAGTTGGGAAGAAGCCAAGGAGAAATATGCGCGTCATTAGAATCAAATAAAAAATTGTCGAACAAGTAGAAAACTTCAAATATCTTAATGAAAATGGATATATCGATCCCAGGTGACTGAGCGAATAGCAGCGAGCAGGACGTTTAAGAAAACAAAAGTGGCCGTTTTCAGATCTACATTTCTTTCCATTTTGACATATTCTTCAGAATGATGGACGCTGACGAAGAAGCATCAATGAAGGATACAAGCGTCAGAAATGAGATTCCTCCGAAAGATTGATGGAAAAACAAGAGACAGAGTACGAAACACCGCCATAAGGTCGAACCTCAATAGTAAGCCGGCCAACGATGTAATAGAAGAGAATCGACCGAGATGGCTGGGACATCTTCTGCAAATGGAACCAAGGAGGATAGCTAGCGAGGCCTAGCGAGTCAAAGGCACCCTGCAGAAGACAGGTAGAACTGGAGAGGGCTCTATAAACCTCCTCACACTGCTTAATGCGGTTCAAGAGAATTGATTATGATGATGTGTAGTGAATTCAGTATGAGTGACTAATTCTACACCACTCCCAGGCAGATGAGTAGAGATCAAGATGAGGGAGAAGAGATGGAACATGAAGAACAAGCTCAATAGAAACCTTCAATATCCTACCAGCCATCTTCAGTAAGTAAAATTATATCTCTTACTATAGACTACAAATTGGACACACCCGACTTACCAATGAATACTTACTGTCAGGAACATGTATACCAACATGTAGACAGTATAACGTACCATTAACTTTTAAACACAGAGTGCAGGCATTTGATAGACACCGGACCATATCATTTGGCAACTTTATTAAACGATAATAGTCCTCACATTCCGGAAATATTTAATTACCTTAATAAAACAAATATGTACGAACACGTATTATAAATATAACTATAAGAAGATGGTCAGGGTTGCGGTAAAAAAAAGAACAAATAGTTTAAAACTATTTTAATGTCCGACGTTTCGCCCCACTTTGCAGGGCAGAGAAAAAAAAAACAGATAATATTACAACAATAAGGTAATTTAAGCTTGGATAAATATTATGTAAAAATAAAGTGATAAGAAATTACATATAAGGAAGGAAGACATAAAATAGTATCAATATAAAATAAAATTTAATAAACAATGATAAGAATAGAAAATAAGTAACAATGGAAAGAGTAAAAATTAAAAAAAAAATACGTAAAATATACAGTTTAAAAAGTACAGGAGACGTACGTAAAACAAAAAACAATACGGAAAAAAAAGTAAAGATTAAATAAATGTCTTGAAAGAATAAATATAAATAAAAATAATGATAATGATATTAAATGATAATAAATGATATGATAATGATAATATCATAATATTTATCCTAGCTTAAATTACCTTATTGTAGTAATATTTTCAGTTTTTTTTGTATCTTTTTAGCCCTGATGAAGCCCTGCAAAGTGGGGCGAAACGTCGGACATTAAAATAGTTTTAAACTATTTGTTCTTTTTTTGACCGCAACCCTGACCATCTTCTTATATTTAAATTTTTACGGTTAACTATATATGCATATAAATATAAATAGTTTAATTTCTTTGCATTTTTATCACATAAATTAATTTCACTTACCGTTATCGAAATAAAATTTATATATTTTTTACTGTTCTTTTTATCTCTCAATTTGATTTGATTTCTATATATTCCTCAATATCAATGATTGCTATTAAATCAATTTATACATTCTAGTATAGATGTGATGATAGTAGGAATTTTTCTGAGAGGTAAGTTAGTAAGCATGGACAAACATCATCTTCGCGGATTGCACATGTTATGTTAAAAAAAAATATCTCTTACTGTTCTATGTTATCCCGTTCAAAATTACTTTAAATATTAACTCAACTAAACTGTAAACATGGGCCTAGCATTGAGTGCTCAGTCGTTAAGACATAGTCTTAACAATTTGATGTCTATTGGCGGTGCAGGTTCGAATCCGGCCTGGGGCGTTGACCTTTTTCATTGAGTGGCGGTCCCACACTATGAAAAACTTTAACCCCCAACCATGGTTAGGGAGTATAGGACTCCAATGGATGCCTTGGCAGAAAAAAAACAAAACTAAAGTACATTGAAACCCTATTCGGCCTAGAATCCATATGACAGATTTTGTTTGTATTAATTACTCAAGAATATTGGTTTTATTTTCCTTTTCACCAAGGACAATTTATTTAAAATCCTAAAATGTATTTAAAATAAATAAACTCCATACCAGTCATACCAGCAATGACAACTAGTTATAATTATGTCAGATAATATCCCACAACATTGTACATCACAATCAAACCAGGAAATACCTGAATTAAACATACTGTGTCAACCCGCCCTCCCCTGATTGCCTTTCCACTAAGATACTGGGTGGGAACAAGACACTGTCACTTGGTTTATGTTTCCGCTGATGGAAAGGATTTGGCCTCTGCAGTCTGATCAGCACATAAGACAATATAAAATATTGTTGGCGTCACGTGTCTTATATTATACAACATAGGAACCTGTCATAGTGTGGGCTCTATCTATTCCAAATTTTAGAAGATTCCCCTCCCTTCTCTTTGAATCCATCCCTACTGATGTCCCTTTTAACAAGTTACACGCCTTCATATAGCACATAAATATCCCCTTGTGCTAGAATAAGAATAGTTCTAGTTCTAGAAGACACTTGAAGATAAGTTGCCTTAAGAGTTCTCTAAGGACAATCTAGGAAACCAATTGTATATAGCGGTATGTAAATTATTGTTGTGTATCGTAAGTCACAGACAACTCTTCCTTCTTTATACAAATAAAGTATATCTTATACTAATTTGTGGTCGAATTTCATAATTTAATAATAAATAAATGACAGAACTTTTGCAAGGAAGAAATGACTTTAAAGAGAATTTTTTTTTTTTAATACTTTTTTATTTATTGATAGATATTACAATCTGCCACACAGTTGTGGACAATAGGTAATAGTGATAAATGATCTCATACATACTAAAATAAAATAAAATAAATGAATAAAAAAACTCAATTAAAATATATACAAACTGAATAATAAACAAAATGAACATAATCGAACTATCTGTGTGAAGAATAAATAAATAATATAGTCTCCAGTCATATTTACACTCTAATATACAATATTTACACAATCGACTTGACGATCCCTGAGCCCACTCTATCCCCCACGTGTGAGGGGTAGAGCAGAGCTCGAAAGATCCCAGCGCATCCCTCTCGCCGCATCACTGGTAGTGAGTCAGTGGAGGCTGAGCAAGTGCGTTAAAGAGAATTAACTTAAAGTTGAGAGAATTTTTTATTCAAAAGTAAAGTACAAGAATATCTACCTGTTTTTGGAGTATAAGGGACACCATTCTCTCCCGAAGGACTCCCCATCCTCCAGGGTCTGAGGGAGCTGCTGGTGAAGGGTCTCAGGAAGGAGAAGGCTGCAGCCGCCACCGGCCACCAGTAGCGCTCCCATAATTAGCAGTGGCAGCACCAGGACGTCTTCGCCCTATGTAAAATGTGATCAATAGTTTAATGAATTCTAGTTGTTTCGTTCAAAGGCCTTATAAATAATAGCATGATAGTATTATTATATTATCAACAATATTAAATTAAAAAAAAATTGTGATGAGCACATTTACAAGAAAATAACCTCAAAATTTGAACCAATAAATTGTTATTTTTCTGTTGTCAGTCCGCTGGTGTTCCTCAAGGTAGTATCTTCGGTCCCATCCTTTACACCGTCTATACAACTGACATCTTAACTCGCCCTCACCACGTATGCTGATAACACATGTGTGCTGGCAGTTAATAATAACCCTTTAATTGCATCCCAAACTCTCCAATCCCACATCACAACCCTCGAAGAATGGTGTAATTGGAGGATTAAAATAAATCCCAACAAATCACCTTTATCCTTCGTCGCTTACCTACCAACTGCCCTACAGTATACTTTAATAATGTTGCTCTTATCGCTGTCGAACAGATCCGATACCTTGGACTACATCTGGACAAACGACTAACCTGGAATCCTCACACAAGACTGAAAAGTCAGGAAACCACATGTCGATTTCGACTACAGCACTTACTAGACAAACGGTCTAAACTTCCAATTCATTACTAAAGACTGATCTATATGACTGTAATAAGGCCAATCTGGACAAACGGAGTTGAGCTTTGGGGCTCCACTAAACCTTCGAATTCCTCTCGTATCCAATCCTTACAATCCAAAATTCTTCGTAAAATCCTCAATGCTCCTTACTTTGTCACAAATAAAATCATACTTAAAGACCTTAAAGTTTCATATGTAACCAATCTAGCCCTAACCACTCAAACCAACTAGTTTCCAACCTTGCTTCCTCTTCCATATCTGTCAGTCCTCCGGGGCGTCTGAAAAGAAGATGGCCTCAAGACCTTCTTATATAAAATGTTTTTAGAGTGCTACCAATGGGTAGTTTCTCTACACGCCTGTATCACTCCATTATAAACATACATCAACTTCATTGAATGTATTATAATATATATTATTATATAGTATTATTCAGTTGTAAATTTCAATAAAGATATAATAAGAGAAAATAATTTTTTTCTGTTGCTATAAAAATTCTATTTGTGGATTATTTGTACGAATAACGAATATTAACTTTGTTCCCACCAAGAATACAACGGTTTAACCCAATATAACAAACCGTCTACATTTGATTGCGATCGGGAGAGATCAAACACGCTCGGCTGTCTCCGATTTTCCAGTCTATAATCTTCTGTCTATATTTCTCAATTTTTATCCTTGAGTTAATTATCGAATTGCTTCATAGTTCCTATATGTACATTTTATTTTATATAAACAAAATTAAAGGTATTTTACAAAAATATTTTTGAAAATTCGGCATTTAAGAGCTGTTAAACTATTGAAAGGAGGATAAGACCTATTGTTAATAAAGATCATTTAGATTAATGATTTATTATAATGATTATCTGAAAGTGGTTTATTTTATTATTAACACACACAAATTTGATCCAAATATACTTTCAACATTTATTTTCAAAAACTCTCCAACGTTTCGGCCCTCCGTCTATGTATGGAAGACGAAGGAAAGGCACAGCACATTCTGTGTGAATGTGAAACCCTTGCCTTCCGAAGACTACAGTATTTGGGACAGGACAGAATGGAACCTGAAGACATTTCTAGGTCAAACCCAACAGAATTATTGAGCTTCGTAAGAAGCATAGGATTCATATGGGAGGAAAGAGTGGTAACTCATTAAATATCTAATTGGGTCCAAGTGAGGAAGGGATTCCCGACCCTCAGTGTAATAATAATAATAATAATAATAATAATAATAATAATGTTTCGACCCTCTGACCATCTTCAAGGAGACCAGCTTAAATATTGATGTCATATTCTTTAAAGTTTTTTCTGCACGCTGATTGCCCATATCATATAAAACTTTTTATATTTTAAATCTAAAACTTTTTCACATAAATCGTGAAAAAGTTTTGAAAAAAAATTAGGTGAAAAAGTTTTAGGTTTAAAATATTTCTTTTTTTTTTTTTTACCCTGAGGTACATCAGCAGACGGACGGAATAGGGATGAAGGTTTAAAATATTAAAAAAATTATGTGACATGGGAAATCATCCTGTAGTAAACGTTTTAAAGAATATGACATCAATATTTAATATTTTTAATATCTTTATTGAAATTTACAATTGTACAGTATATATA
>NW_027105273.1:171575-190338 GCF_000696795.3 Halyomorpha halys
TACATTCAGTAAATTTGATCTTAGTTAAAATGGAGTGTTACGGACGTGTAGAGAAACTACCCATTGGTAGCACTCTAATGACATTTTACATTAGCAGGTCTCGTGGCCATCTTCTTTTCAGGCGCCTCGGAGGATTGTCAGGAATGGAAGAGGATACAAGGTTAGAAACTAGGGGGTTGAGAGTATATTTGGATCAAATTTGTGTGTGTTAATAATAAAAGATCATTTAGTTTTACATCGATATACCGAGTTCAATCAAAATCTTTGCAGCTTATTTTGAGAAAATCGAAAATTTGTGAGAAATAGGTTTAATAAAGTAGCAATTCTAGACAGAGTTTAGTGAAATATTTCATTGACGAGAGACGAATACATTTTAATTTTCATAAATATACGACTAAACAATGCGAATACTATTATATTCAAATATTTGAAATATTATTTCAATCGAATAAAAAATTAGTCAAATACAATATTATTGGAATAACAATTAGATTTTTTTTTTTTTAAATTCGCTTATTTTTTACCATTTCTGATTTCTAATGTATGGGGACACATTTTAAGACGAGTAGAATATGAAAATGCTATCGATTTTCAGACTGCGTTTCGATTTATTATTATTATTTAAGGCCTATTTATTAGGACTTTACAGATTGTGTGTAGCGATAGAACTACAGATACTGCGCCTAGGGGTTTTACGGTTTAGGACTAGTAAAGATTCCTTTTGAACTACTAACCGTAGTAACAATAGTCCTATCGGTACAGGCAAGCTGTAAAGTTCTTTTAAATAGGCTCAAAAAAACCAAACAAAGATTATCTGTAATGATAATAAAGTTCCAATCACATTCAAACCAATTTTACAACCTAAGGACCACTAAATCTAGCCTCTTTACTTTTGAAGGAAAAGCAGGTCTCTGTGAGATCCCAAAAAACCCCCTCAATGTGTTACCAGTACTAAAACCAGTACAGGCTAAGTGAAAACGATAAATGGAATGCTTGAAATTAGGAGTCAAATACATTTTCCGTTTGGTTATAAAACATTCTATGATGGTTTCTCGGGTACATAAATTTTCAGGGGAAATCTTTTGTCACCACGAAAGCTATTAAAGTACGCATATTGTGCAGTTTCTTTACGTTTTCTTCATCCTCTTTTTTTTTTTTTTTTTTTCAAACTTACTTTAGTCTCTATTACAAAGGGATTACTTGAGGGTTCTTTGAGAAGAGGCTGTAAAGAATTTCTTAAAAAAGACTAGAAACTTTTTTTTTGTTTAAACTTTACAAAATCACGCGAACTCATTTATCAAAGATACAAGGACTTTTAATTTAATTTAATTTTGTTTAATCATGCTCTTACGACCGTATTTTATTTTTTAAAGATGGTCTTTTCTTGATTATGCCGCCCTTAATCTATAAACTCGCACCTAACTTAGGCATTACATCTTCCTTTTGTGAGCTTTATAAAAGATTGTCAATCGTAATATACTTTGCTTTTTCCCTACTAAAGGTATGG
The DNA here is from genome assembly GCF_000696795.3 of Halyomorpha halys. Taxonomy (NCBI): domain Eukaryota; kingdom Metazoa; phylum Arthropoda; class Insecta; order Hemiptera; family Pentatomidae; genus Halyomorpha; species Halyomorpha halys. Next base: position 173,083 of record NW_027105273.1, read on the forward strand.
AAGAGAATTTGATAGCTGAGCTGGTTATGATAGCCGATTTTGATGAAAAGTTGAAGGATTATGCGGATTAAACCCGATTTTTATAAAATTATCATATAGATTCTATCAGATTCCAACAGAAAAGTAAAGTCAGTGATAAGTTCTTGTTATAAGGACAAGCGATAGACACAGTTCAAACGGAAGGAAAGAAGTGGGAGAGCCTACTGGATAAGGATAAACGAATCCCCGGCAATCTTAGCAGAGCTGAGAGAGTGGCCTGTTTTCGGCTAGTGACAGGACATGATCTGCTCCAAAAACACCTCCATCGAATTGGCATCGTAGATTCCCCGAAATGTCCTCTATGCAACATGGGAGACATGGATGGAGACCATCTTTTGACGTATATTGGTCTGGAAGATATTCAACAGGATACGGACCAACTAAAACGAAAAGTAAACTGCGAAGGAAAAAAAAAAAACTTACTGAGGGCAAATTTATATTTCTAGGCACATTAATTGAAACATTAGGGGTTAGTGTAGAATGGACGTTATATCAATTTCATTAAATTCCGTTGACTATACTCAATATAGCAATGTTTCAACGATGTCTTGTTTCGTAAATTATATCCTCAAACAAAAAACTATTTACCTTGAAATGTAGATAATAACAGACGTAATAGAAATATGCAGAAAAAGAGATAATTTTCAGAAATCTGAAAAAGCCGATAAAAAAAAAAAAAAATCTATATAGTAATTGTTGGGAAAAACAGCATTTTAATTTTTTTAATAATTTATTTATTGATATTTACAACTGTATACATATATACACATCAAGTAAATTTGCCGTAAGTGATATTATGACATGATAAAAACATGTGGAGTATCTACCCATTGATAGAACTCCAAAAACATTTCTAAAGGAGAAGAACTCGAGGCCATCTTCTTTTTAGACGTCTAGGAGGATTATTAGGTAGTGAAGGAGAAGCCAGGTTAGAAAAGAGTTGGTTTGGGTGGTTGGGAAGTTTATTATGGAAGGATTGGTATCTGGTTCTGGCCAAATCGGCAACATAGGGGACGTTGAGGTCCTGATGGATGATTTGATTTGTGACAAAGTAAGGAGCATTAAGGATTTTTGGAAGGATTTTGGACTGTAAGGAATCGAGAGGATTCGAGAGGAATTAGATGGTTTAGTGGAGCCCCATAGCTCAACTCCGTATGTACAAATAGGCCTTATAATAGTCATGTAGATCAGTCTTTTGTGATGGATTGGAAGTTTGGACCGTTTGTCTAGTAAATGTTGTAATAGTCGGAATCGACGAGCAGTTTCTTGTCTTTTCAGTCTTGTGTGAGGATTCCAGGTTAGTCGTTTGTCCAGATTTAGTCCTAAGTAACGGATCTGTTCAACAGGAATGAGTGGGGTATTATTAAAGGATAAAGGTGTAATCCTGTATTCCGAACTAATTGCTATAGTTGCTTGGTGTTCGGATTAAAAAAGTATTAGGAAAAATGACCACTCTCTCTCTCTCTTTCCATTAACCTTTCGTCAGGTGCTATGAGTTTTACAAGACCACCGTTAATTTATAAGTAAAAATAAATATAAATAAAAATTCAAAATACACTATTTGTATGGATCTATTTAATACGTGATTAACAAGATGGGTTTAGCAAAAAAATGTTTTTTTGTTCGCAGCCGTATATCAGAGGCTTTATTACACCCTTAGTTTCAGATTTTTAGTTCCTAGGTGTAGTCTTTTATACAAAGCCCTGGTCGTTACCATGAAAACACAGGTGAATTTTCCGAGATTTTTTTTGAGTTTCATAGTAAGTTCTTTTTGACGGGATAGGGTTATTATCCCTACGCCCAACCCCCGACCTCAAGGACCAGGAGCTATGTGTTGGACACAGAGGTCGCTAACTTCCCTATACCTTCCACATTTAAGGTTACCCGCTCAATCAGGCTGATAAGGGCCCAGTAGCTCTCCCTTAGTGTCTTAAAATAAAAAATAGAAAATCAAGGAATAAAAAAAAATAAAGAAAGAATGAATAATGTTAAAAGTCCATATTTACAAAATTTTTAATGGATAATAGAACATCACGTAGATATACGTCAAACAACATCAGATAGATAAACGTCCTTTAATTTCAAAATCCTTATCCATTTAAACCCATTAGTTCTTAATCTATCGTACAGGACAATCTGATAATCCTCTGTGGCTTCTGAAAAGAAGATGGTCATGTGATCTTCTAATTTAAAGCAATGATTGAAGTATTACCATTGGGTGGTTCCTTCACATAAGCATGTGTTCTGAAACATACATCAAATTACACATAGATCAAAATAAGTAAATAAAAAATAATCTGCGGGCCGCATATGTAGCGATTCATCTCAGAATAAATAAAGAATTTTATTATTAAATATTTTCTTTATTATTTAAACGATAATAAGCCATTAATTGTATCCCAAAATCTCCAATCCCATATCACAGCCCTCGAAGATTGGTGTCGTAATTGGAGGATTAAGATAAATTCCAACAAATCCCATCAAATCACCTTTACCCTTCGTCGTAAACCTACTGACTGCCCTGCAGTTTCATTTAATGATGTTACTCTTACCCCTGTCGAACAGATCCGCTACCTTGGACTACATTTGGACAAGTGATTAACCTCGAATCCTCACACCAGACTGAAAAGACAGGAAACTACACGCAGATTCCGACTATTACAGCACTTACTAGACAAACGGTCTAAACATCCAACACATTACAAAAGACTGATCTACATGACAATAATAAGGCCAAACTGGACATATGGAGTTGAGCTTTGGGGCTCCGCTAAACCTTCGAATTCCTCTCGTATTCAACCCTTACAATCACAAATCCTTCGTAAAATCCTCAATGCTCCTTATTTTGTTACTAATAAAACCATCTATAAAGATCTAAATGTTCCTTATGTTACTGATCTAGCCCGAACCCAATAATATTCCTTCCATTATAAACTCTCTAACCACTCAAACCCCCTAGTTTCTAATCTTGCATCCTCTTCCATTCCTGACAGTCCTCCAGGGCGTCTGAAAAGAAGATGGCCACGAAACCAGCTAATGTAAAATGTCATTAGAGTGCTACCAATGGGTAGTTTCCCCACACGCCTGTAACACTCCAATTTAACTTAGATCAGATTTACTAATTGTATTATAATGTACAGTTTTAAATATTAAAAAAAAATTATTTAAACGAATAGATTTTTTTAAGCATTCGTCCTTAAGCCCGGGACTAACGGTCTTATTAGGTAAACCAGATCCTGCATATTCTAGAAGAAATATTGTATTATATCAAGGCTGCAGAGAAAGGTAATATATTTCGAGAAGTTTTGATATGAAGAACTGAAGAGAGCGTTATAGACACTTATCCAAAGTTAAAGGAGTTCCCAAGTTGAGCTTTCAAAGATGATATTTTAGCCTTAGTAATCCTCAGGGAACACCTTGTGGGTTGAGTTCAATAGAGATCCTTCCCACGGAGGGTGCTTTCAATAGATAAAAATAAGGAGTATTAGTGTCCTTTGAAGATTCCCACCTATCTAAAGTAATAGCAATAACAAGCGTATACCTCAACCTTTCTATTCTATTAATGCCAATAAAAAAACTTAGGACTTATTAAGCGACATAAGTAGTCTCACATCAATAAAATTCTAGTACTATATGCGCATTAAACAACTATCTTACCACCCTACTTTGAGTTGAAATTTATCTTCATTATATGTTCTGTTATATAGACATATCTAGGATTCTAAATTTGGAGAAACGATTATGAGGTTAGGGTACCTTGCAATTGTTGGATAGGTAGTGCCTGAAATGGTAACGACAATGCAGCTAGGGACCCAAATATACTAGAAATACGATAAGTTAAAATAAATCGATTCACAAGGGTGGGTTGGATCGATGTGATTGGTGGATATAATTTTCATATTTTGGAGCCATTTAAAAAAAAAAAAATTCTCTCTTGATCTTAAATAATTGCTGTTCCTTGTATTTTATCATAGTTACTTGGAATTTTAGGAGAAAAATAACAAATCCATAAGAATGTAATTGATAATTGCATTTACATAGTTTCAACTTGTAATTGTCATTGAGGGTCGACAATTTCAATTACGTTAGTTCCTGTAGTAATTACAAATACAATTACAATTAGTTCCTGAAGTAATTGCAAATACAGTTATAGTTATTCATGAAGTAATAGCAAATAAAATTACAATTATATTCAACTGTAATTGCATTTCTGCTATTCCAAATTACAATAATTGCCAAGGAAATGTAATTGTAATTACTTTTGGCCTAACTCTTTAGGATAAGAACAATTCCTTATTTTCATATGCCATGCAAGAAAAATTCGACAAGTTAATTTTCCTACCGAATCATAAGAGTGTTACAATACATCTTCACATTTATAAAGAATAAATATGCATGGCATATGAAAATAAAGAATTGTTCTTATCCGAAAGAGTTTGGCCAAAAGTAATTAAAATTACATTTCCTTGGCAATTATTGTAATTTGGAATAGCTGAAATGCAATTACATACATAATACAAGAGCCTGGTGGAAAAAAAGTCGGTTATTTCACCCAAATTTTTTTATTAGTTTAATGAAAACTACATATATGTTATTAGTTAATAGTTAATAGTTGAAATTAATGAGTCTACCGAGTATAGGTAGGGGGGGATAAAAAAAAGCGGCTATTTCAAAACGTTAAAAAAAAATTCATTCGAAGCTCTGTACCTTTAAAACTACCAACAACACTAGAAAATCTAAGAAAACGTCATTTAAAAAAGAGTAAATTTTTAAAATATGAACCCTAATAGAGTTATTTACGTTCAATAGTTCTCGAGATATAGCTTTTTAAAAGGGACAAATGTACTGAAATTACTGACTTTCATGAAGTGAATTCATTTTGAGAAATCCATATCTCAGGAACCACAACACACGTAGATGTCTATTAGCACTCAAATTAAAGCTAGTTCAATGTGCAATACAGTAGTTATAATATTTACCTTCGTAGGAGTAATAGTTTTCATGATATTCGACAAAATAAATTCACAAAATGTTGATTTCTAGTTGTTCGGACAATAACTTTTATTCATGAAGAAATATATCTCAAAAACTTTATGACGTACAGATGTCTGCCAGCTCTCAAATTACAGCTATTTTAATGTACTATAAAGTAGTTTATCACATTCTTAATTTAAAACAATTTCGATCCTTTTTTTCCTCTCAACTTTTATTCTTTAAAATTTTTCCAACGTTTCGGCCCTCAGGCCATTCTCAAGGATACCACCTTCAATATTGATGTCATTTCTTTTTTAAATCTTAAAATTCCAGGCTAATTGCCCTTCACACATATAACGTTTTCTAAAAAATTTATATCTTAGATTTAAAACTTTTTTACAAAACACTTTCCTTCCTTCCTTCACTTACATTTAGAACTTAAAAACAGTGTAAACGTAAGTGAAGGAAGGAAGGAAAGTGTTTTGTAAAAATGTTTTAAATCTAAGATATAAATTTTTAAAAAACGTTATATGTGACAAGGGCAATTAGCCTGGAATTTTAAGATTTAAAAAAGAAATGACATCAATATTGAAGGTGGTAACCTTGAGAATGGCCTGAGGGTCGAAACGTTGGAGAAATTTTAAAGAATAAAAGTTGAGAGGAACAAAGTTGTTTTAAATTAAGAATATGGCTCCACCAAACCATCAAATTCTTCCCGCATCCAATCGTTACAATCCAAAATCCTACGTAAAATCGTTGATGCTCCTTATTACGTCACAAATAAACTCAATCATAAAAACCTTAACATCCCATTCGTTGCAGATTTGACCCAAAACAGATATGCGTCTTTTTATTCCAAACTCCTTAACCATCCTAACCCATTAATTCTTAATCTTTCATCCTTAACAATCCCTGATAATCCTCCGAGGAGTCTGAAAAGAAGATGGCCACGGGACCTTCTAGTTTAAATTAATGTTTGAAGTTCCACCAATGGGTGGTTCCTTCCCAAGATTTTCAAGTGTATATGAAACATACTACATATTTACCTGTTGTATTATTTTGTACAGTTGTAAATTACAATAAATAAATAATAAAAAACAAAAATTAAGAATAAACTAAACCACTCTCAAACAAGCATATATAAAAAATAATTAATCTAGTAGTTTATCACTGTAGGAGTAGTAGTTTCATGACATATTCAAAATTTTTAACCCAACAACTAGAATTACCCCTACGAAGATGAACGTTATAAACTACTTTATACTACATTTAACTAACTTTAATTAATTAATTAACTAACTTAAGCAGACATATAGTACGTCATAAAGTTTTTTAGATATATGTCTTCCAAAACAAGCCGCTCCCACAGCTCTGCTAAGATTGCCGGGGATTTGTTTATCCTTTAGCAGTAGGCTCTCCTTGAACTTTGTGCCTAGCGCTTGTCCTGTCCTAGATGAAAGTGGTCGCCAACTTTTCAGTTTGTTCATTGCCATACATACCACCATGGGCTGGTATCCACTGCAGAACTATAATCCTTCATCTATTCCTCATAATAGCAGCCATGTTTCTGCACTTTTCTCTAGTGGATGACTCTGCAATACCTGGTGTTGATAATGCTTGGGAATTATATCGTCAGCTGGTTTTCCAGTTTTTAGGATTGGTAGTACCACTGCTTTCTTCCATCTAGCGGGAACATGGCTTTTCCACTTAATATTTATCAATCTTAATGGGATATCCTTACCTTTCTCTCCCAAGTTCTTCAAGAATTCAGGCAATAGACCGTCTGGACCAGCACTATTCCCCATTTTAAGTTTGCTCAGAGCAACATCCAGTTCCAATCTTGAAAAGGGTGAACAGAAAAGGTTGCATCTACATTTAATCAACCTAAGGATCCTCTAATAAGTCTTGGTTTTTAATCCTTTCTAGGAGAGTAATATTACTGGTCTTGCAATAGCAATACTGTCCCAGAAAGGATAAAAAAATATGTCATAAAAACTACTACTCCTACAGTGATAAACTACTTTATAGTACATTAAAATAGGTGTAATTTCAGAGCTGGCAGACATCTGTACGTCATAAAGTTTTTGAGATATATTTCTTCATAAATAAAAGTTATTGCCCGAACAACTAGAAATCAACATTTTGTGAATTTATTTTGTTTAAAGCTAGAAGGTATCCAAAATTATTTTCGCATCCAAATAACAGATTTGTGTGAAAATCAGTTCGATATAAGTACAATGCAAGATACAAATTGTAAGTTCAATAGAACTAAAAACGTAATGATTTCGCCTTCCAATAGGAAAACGATTTGGAGAGTTACGTTTGATACAAAATAATGGGTTCAGTGAAGATTTAGTAATAAGTGTTTTTTTTTTAATTTTATTTATTTATTGATGTTTACAACTGTTTAAAAAATACAACAAGTAAATTTGATCATAATGACATAATGATATGATACAGGATGAAGAGAAACTACCCAGTAGTAGAAGGCCACGAGGCCATCTTCTTTTCAGGCGCCTCGGAGGATTGCCAGGAATGGAAGAGGAAGCAAGGTTAGAAACTAGTGGGTTTGGGTGGTTAGGGAGTTTATAATGGAAGGAATTATATCAGGTTCGGGCTAGATCGGTTACATAAGGAACATTTAGGTCTTTATGGATGGTTTTATTAGTAACAAAATAAGGAGCATTGAGGATTTTACGAAGGATTTTGGATTGTAAAGATTGGATACGAGAGGAATTCGAAGGAGTAATAAGTGTAAAAAGTGTTTATATCTAAATTACGTCACATACGAAACCATTATGGCAGCAAGAAAACAAAAACTAATCCTGTATCTATACGAATTAAAGCATATATGATTTGGTTTATAAATTAACTGACAATAATATTAATATTTTTATTTAGTTTTTTATAATTTATTTATAGTTACTTACAACTGTATAAAAATATATACAATAAGTAAATTTTCTGTTAGTGATACAATATCATGAGATAAACATTAGGAAAATCTAACCACTAATAGAACTCCAATAACATTTCTAGAGGGGGAGATCTCGAGGCCATCTTCTTTCTGGACGCCTCGGAGGATTATTAGGTAACGAAGGAGAAGTCAGGTTAGAAACAAGTGGGTTGAGGTGGTTAGGAAGTTTATCATGGATGGATTGATATCTGGTTCTGGCCATATCGGGACACATATGGAACATTAAGGTCCTGATGGATGACTTGATTTGTGACAAAGTAAGGAGCATTGAGGATTTACGAAGGATTTTGGACTGTAATGATTAGACTCGGGGGGAATTCGATGGTTTAGTGGAGCCGTATGTTCAGATAAACATTATATAAAATTTCTTTTTCTATGTCGTCAAATACCCTATTGATAAGTTTCCAATGAAAGGTAAACATATCCGGCTCTTGAAAATAAAGGTTTACTCGACTAATTAACATTATATTTCAAAACATATTATACTTACACAAGTATGTCAAATAAATGTTACAAATCAAAATTTTTAATATACATTAAACTTATCTGTATGACATGCTTCAATAATACTTCATCAATAATGCTTCATAATCACATTCTCATGGTGTAATTACCTCATTATTAAGGCTTATTATTTGAGGGCCGCGTACTATTTACTGATAGTTATTATACAAGTGGAGCTTTAGGTGAAATACATTTATTTGTGGTACTGTAAAAATAAACAAAAAATTTCTACCACCGTATGAAAAAGAAAAAAAAACGTGATGGAATTATAAGTTTCGAAAATCGTAGCGTTGTAAAATTTCTGAAATGGATTGAAAATGACCGGTTTGCATGTTAAGTACCTCAAAGAACCGGTATAAAGTTGTGTAAGGAAAAAATGGTGAAGTAAAGCCCGATGTTGTGTTTGATTATAATATTGCAAAAAAGGTGTAGGTTTATCAGATCAAATATCAGGGTATTACAGTAATACAGTTACTGAAAAGTAGTAATACGCTTAATATGCGAAACTTCCCTCATGAATGCATAATTATAAAAGATGTGGCACTAAAAATATAAGGTCTTCTTTTTCGGCGAAGTGTTAAAGATCTATGTATCTGGTGTTACACACTCTCTAATAGCATAATCAAATGCCGTCCGATGAGACAGTCTTGTGCAAGTCGCCGGTGGTACCCACCGTCCGATGAGACAGTCTTGTGCAAGTCGCCGGTGGTACACACCGTCCGATGAGACGACAGTCTTGTGCAAGTCGCCGGTGGTACCCATCGTCCGATGAGTCAGTCTTGTGCAAGTCGCCGGTGGTACCCACCGTCCGATGAGACAGTCTTGTGCAAGTCGCCGGTGGTACCCACCGTCCGATGAGACAGTCTTGCGCAAGGTGCCGGCGTGAACGTGTTAAAGCATTTAAATAAAAAAAGGAGTTGAAATCCATCTCCTTAAAACCTTTCAGTTATGATACCTTGCATATTATCGATAATAAATAGTAATGAATGTTGGTTTTACTCACCATGTAGTTGACTATCGGTATGAAGACGGGCCCTAACATTCCGGCCACGCTGGACGTGGACATGCCGAGACCTCTAACAACGGTCGGGTAGAGTTCTGATGCCATCAGCGGCAGTACCACGTAGGACGATGAGATGCCCATCTTACCGATACAGTACAGTACCAGGGTTGTCATGTCGTCTGAAATAGAAAATATATTTATTATAGAGATATTTATAAAGATGGTGAAAATATTTTTTTTTAAATTTATTTATTTAATGTAATTTACAACTGTACAAATAATAAATACAATAAGTAAATATGTGGAATGTTTCGTTTACACCTGAAAATCTTGGGAAGGAACCACTCGTTGGTAGTACTTCAAGCATTAATTTAAATTAGAAGGTCCCGTGGCAATCTTCTTTGAAAATATTAAAAATGTGAATTGTTGCCATGAAAAAACAAAACAAAAATACAACACAGATATTATTATTGAAATAGATTAAAAAATATTATGTAAAATTATATCGTTATTTTATTAGATGATGAATTTATTATTAGAGTCTAATTATTATGTTGTATCATCAATAAATGTTTTTAGGTGTGTACTAGTTAAAGGTTTGTATTGTATTATAAACTAAAGATATTAATAAAAATTGAATCTGTACCGCTACAACCCCTGAAGGGTCAGGGTTCAATACTTTGTAAAGAAGTACTGTTACTAGGCCAACGGTTGTACAAGGAGGTGATTTGGTCAGAATCACGCTCGACCGCCAGATTTTTACCCAATTAAGAGTACCCAATTTAAGAGGCTGGGTGGAGCCCAAGTGGACTCCAAAAACCCAAAGGAATTGGGCTCACGGCTACAGTGTAACAGAAAATAATTTTCTGCCGGCGAATTCGAACTCGGGTCCTTAGAGTTAGTAGCCACGCGCTTTACCCCGTGTAATTAATTAAAACCCATAATAGTAATATGCAATTTTTTAAATTTTGTTTTCTTATTCATTTTTGTTTTCATTACTTTCCTGCATATCTCTAAATGTAATGTTCTCTCTTAATCCAGTACATTTGTCTCTAACAAATACAAAATAAAATTACAATCTACAATCAAATTTTAAATATAGTAATAATAGATAAACATAAAAATCTAATAGAGTCTTGCATAATCAACATTCAAATTATGATGAAGATGGTCAGTGGTGCTGTCAAAAGAAAACAAAACATAGTTAACAACTATTTATTTACCGACGTTTCGGCCCACTTTGACGAGCTTCATCAGGGCTGTATCAGTTGGCAGTTTTCCAAACTACAAACAAAGTTTCAACGAATGAAAATTTTGGAAAGCTCTCAAATGGAACAGCCATGATAAAGCTATATAAAGTATGAAAATAAATAATTGTTGACTGTTTTTTGTTTTCTTTTGACCGCACCACTGACTATTTTCATCATAATTTAAGATATTTATATTCAAGTGATGAGCATAAGTGTGTTGAAAGGGAAAATTGGATAAATCACGAAAAAACTAATTTTTTAAAAATTTATTTGTATGATGTTTACAACTGTAAAATATACACAACAAATAAATTTGATTTGAGTTATACTCTTACAATGGCATGATACAGACATATAGAGATAATCAACCCATTAATAGAACTACAATAAAATTTCTTCTCTTTTTAGACGCCTAGGAGGATTATCAGGTAATGAAGGAGAAGCCGGGTTAGAAACAAGTGGATTTGGTTGGTGGAGAAGTTTATCATGGAAGAATTGGTAACTGGTTATGGCCAAATCGGAAACATATGGAAGATAATTAAGGATTTCACGAAGGATTTTGGACTATAAGGATACGAGAGGAATTCGATGGTTTAGTGGAGCCCCAAAGCTCAACTCCGTATGTCCAGATAGGCCTTATAATAGTCATGTAGATCAGTCTTTTGTAATGGATTGGCAATTTAGACCGTTTGTCTAGTAAATGTTGCAATAGTCGGAATCTACGAGCAGTTCACTGTCTTTTCAGTCTTGTATGAGGATTCCAAATCAGTAGTCTGTCCAGATGTAAAACTAAAAGTAGAGCTACCAAAGAAACTGCATGATAAAAATGTATTCATAATAAAGTATCTATTGATCGGGCTGCGTTATGAAAAAAACCTACCAACCTACAAAAACATCAATTTGGTATAAATGGAAAATTAAATTGAGCTTAAACTCCAAAAAAAAAAAGGCATGAACAAATTTGATTGATTATGTTCACTTTACAGTCGAATTGACGTAAACCTGGTTGATAACTAGCAAGTGGGTTGAATGTGTTTTGCTAAAACTAAATATATTAAAAATGACATGTGGCTTGGTTGATAGTGATGACTTGCATGGTAACTTAAGTAGAGCTTGGTTGATTTGGAATCTTGTACTTAGTACTATTTAATTTTGGGTAATAATTATAGAATAAATAGTATTCTATAATTTTGGGGCTTCGTATGTTTACGCATAACGTAGCCCAATTACTTCAAGTGAATTTTCTACCAGTAGAATTCTATCAATCAGATTAAGAACTATTACTGTTCTGTGGTATTATCTCATGGATATCTATCCAGAGTTTTTATCAGTCATGTTATATGGATATCATACCCTCCATCAGTCTTCCATAGTATTTTTAGTGATCACTCATCAACTTTAAACTATATTGTAAGAATCTAGGCATAGTATATCCACAATTACCAAATCGATGTAAATGGGATTAACAATCCATTATGATCATGCAATATATATCTCAAAACTCGTCAATTATTAACATCCGTGTCAATTCTAATTAACTAATTAATTATTACCCCTGTATGGTTCCCGTTATTAGTGTATTGTATTACTTTGAAGGATGATTTAATTTAAACTACTGATTATCAATTGAAACAAGTGTTTATAGTTTTAGTAAAACAAAAATGATAAAAATTATATATTATACACACATTTTTTTTTTCCTTTCGAGTCTTTCAGAGATATTATTTTTGTTTACTGTATATTATCGAGTGGAATGTAGTATATTATTGATTTCGAAGTATATATAAAGCTAGTTTTTTGTATTTAGAGGAAGTTTATGAGGAATTGTTGTAAACTGGCAGGTGGGTTATAGTCAGAGAACCTATGATATTATACTTAAGGCGAAACTCAAGGAGACAAACTTACTCACTGATATTCATTAAATTGCCTTTTTTGCAAGCTCATTTCCCATATCTTATATAAACCACAAAATTTCAATACAAAACTATTCTGCAAAATTGTTTTCCTTTTCTATTTATTAACTTCATTAACAATATCAACAATAAAACCTACCTTTAAAAGGAAAGTATTTTTTTTTTGGCTTAAGTATTTTATTCTTATCTCCATTAAGGACCTATACAGCCCCAGAGTGGGAATATCGAGGTTCATTTCTTGGGGCCGCCGCGAAATAAATATTGACCAGCCCAGGTGGGAATCGAACCAGCCCGCTCAGCTAACAGGTCCTCAAAGGAAGGTATTGTTGATATTGTTAATGAGGTTAATAGAAAAAGGAAAAAAAAATAGAATAGTTTTGTATTGAAATTATGTGGTTTATATAAGACTTGAGCAATTAGCCAACAAAAAAGACAATTAATAAATCATGACATCAATGTTTAAGATCGTCTCGTTGAGAATGGCCTAAAGGGCCGAAACGTTGGAGCTTTGTAAAAAACAAAGTTGAGAGTAAAAGGGGATCATTGAAGTTTGTGTTAATAATAATGTAAACCACTCTCAAACAATCAATATATTCAATGAGTAATCTAGTAAATATCATGTTTAAATTCATATAAACACGATTTAGATATTTTTTAAAAAATTTTATACGTTGAAACAATACATTTTATTTTAGTTTTATATATTTCTAATATATAAAATAAATTTAAAATTAAAAATAACATTAATAACTTTATATAAATACGTTAATAATAATTGAATTGGTAATTAAAAATATTATCAATTAGATTAAAGCACCATTATAATTAAAGCTGCAACAACTTTTTCGAGATCGACTATCAACAGTTTACCTCTGTGAAACTCGCTCTGTCAACAATTGTGGAAGGTATATGTGAGGGACTAAATGGACCAATAAAGTAGCCTTCCAGTAGAACTACTCACTACAACTTGTCTTGGTGTTTCATTTCCTTTTTATTCATTTTTAAGCTTTGAACCCGAATATGCATAAGTGGTGCCGAAATCCGCATATTTTAGACATGGAATACACATCTAGGTCCAAGAAGTACTTAAAAAAAAATTTCTCTCATTTTTTACCTTAACTTCTTTTTTTCTCCCTCATCTTCCCAAAACATGGGGAATAATGAAATGAGAGAGTGCGACCGGCAGTCCTGAACTTACCCGTTGATAACCCATCTTCGGCTGTGATAAACGAGATTCCACCACTACCAGAAATTTCTATTGTAGAAGCTCATGCCTCTTCTTTAGAATGGATCAATAATATGCGCGCGGCAACTCCTCAGAACAAGGAAAGCCGTATAGACACTGGAGAGATGGGAGAATTGAAGCATGTCCTAAAATGAAGTGAATAGAAGCCGAGAATCTGCTGGGCAGTGAGGATGCGGAGACTTTAAGAGCGGCGGCGGTCTGTACAGTGAAAAGAAACAACTTCTAAAAAGAACCAGATCCTAGCTAAGAAAACACCCCGGAGCATTATCCATGACTGAAGTTGAATTTGTCATTCGGAGCTGGGCAGTATTCTCCACAAGAAAATATAATTTAAATGTTTACGGAGACCAAGAAACCTAGACTGTCAATCAGTTTTTTTTTTTGTGGTAGGCTGACCACACACACGCACCATGTAGCGAAACTTATTTTAACTACTATGGTCACATTACCCAGACACACAGACGATTTTTCGAAATTCGGTTATTTAAAAATCAAGTGATTCCAAAATGGGAATTTCCATCGAAAACTGGAATTGAAATTTTTATCCGAAAGCAATTATTTATTACATACATATGTAAGTTAAAGTAAAAATAAGTTACAGAGATTTTTAACCAGTTATAACAGCAAATTTTGATTAATTCTTAGTTATAGGTTTATCGTTGCCCACGCTCAGCGGAGAAGGGGTGAGTTAAAGTCAAAATAAAAAATATATAATCGCAAAAGGACAAAAAACAAAACAAAACAATAAAGAATAAATTACTCCTCAGGCGCCACGTTATTTTTCTTGGAAATAACAAAAACCCCGAAGCATTATGCCACAATATGACTAAAATATACCACTATATAAACAATTGTTGAATATGACCACTGGCGAATATCTTTACATGTAGATAACAGGAAACCTAGGGGAATTTACCTACCCACCTGTTGAATTATCGTGATATTCCGTGAACAACAAAAAAAACATAAGTAAATTAACAAGTTGAAAGCAGAGAAAGAACAACTGAATTATATGTACAAAAGTTTAATAATAAGGAAAAAATATATACACAGAGAATGAAAAGGAAACAAAAAGAATTCTTATCAATTAATAAAACAAATAAACTTATAGGTTGACTTAACCTTAACCTTAATAACTATCCACATTATTATCCAAAAGGGTATAAAAGTGAATATAAAATAAAAAAACAAGATAAAATTTAGTTCAAACCCCACTTAGACTTCCACTTCTATTGTTAATGATCGTCTATTGAAGTATACACCATAATTTTGAAAAACAAAACATATAAGACAACATTTCTCACATGGTGATATTTCGGTTCAAACCATAAAGACAGAGGGCCATTAAACTATTAACACTTCACATTGAACAATCGTAACGTGTTCCAAAATGAAACTGTCACCTTCACATAACCAAAACCCACTCGTCTCAAACGAGCGATATTCGTGTTTTGTTTTCACCATGACAACCATGACACCTCTTCTCTACACAGATCTAGCCAGTGTTTTTATTTCACCATGGCAACCGTAACACAGTACCCATTTGGGTGATCTATTATTCGGAGCGATGTGTGCCTGATCATTACCTTGTTAGCCCCCGTCACAGACGACTTATTGCATGTACCAATGAACCTGCAAGTACTAACGAGGTCATATGATGGGACATTCATGAATATTCATCTCGAGTCAGCTTGAGGCTACATTGAGTTATAAATTGGTTCGCAAGACTACTCCTTTTCTTCACATTACATAAAGATCTGAAGGAACTTCATCTATGGAAGTAGTTCTATTAACATATATATATATTTTAAAATTATTTTTATATTCACTATCCTTCCTGTTTCATTTATATTCATGTATCTATATTTTAATTTATATTCATGTATTATCTTCTTGAGTGTACTTATATTAATTACATTATTATTAATTTTCTATTATATTTTACACTTTTCTGTATCCCCACTCATTTGTTATATTTTGTTACTTAATCACTTACACACATTGTATCCCATTATTTTATACTTTACTTTTCCTTTGTTTGTTTCATTTGTTGTTGTTCCTTTGTTTCATTTATTTATTTATTTTTTACTATTTATTTTCCCCCTATTATGTATATTACCATTTATTGTTCTTTTTTACTATGTTTACTTTACAAATTATTTTCGTTATTGTGCCATAACTGCCATCCCCCACTCCTCCCAATATAAACTGTCACTTTGTCTTTGACTGCCGTCAAAACAGGTATGCATTCTGTCTCATCATTTGATTTGTATTTTTTTTTTCTTTTTTCATCTCTTTATTTGTACTTTCTTTAATATTTCTCCTCTTATCTATCTGTTACTATTACCCTTTTCATTTACTATTTACAACCTTTAATTTTTCTTATTATATCTTACTTTTCATTTTATACCCCTGTTATTTTACACTTATGTTTTTTTTTTTTTTTTTACTTTTGCAACAATAGTGTTTGTGTCTTTTTTAGCCCTGACGAAGCCCTGCAACGTGGGGCGAAACGTTGACTCAATAAAATAGTATAATTATTTACTATTTGAATTTTTTTTTACCGCACCCGGACCATATTCCATTCAATATATATATTAGTTTTAATAACTTATTAAACATAACGTTTCAATGCAATGAGAAAAATTTCAGAGACTTTAAGTGCATAGATGTCTACAACCCAAATTGAAGGCAAGTGTACAACAAAGTGCATTCTAATGATTATCTTCACCCTATTAGCAATTTCCATTAAATTAGTAAAACAAAATTCACAAAATGTTTATTTTCGTTAAAAAAAAAAAAAGAAAAGCAAATAAAAAGTATTGAACGTAAAAAGCTATATCGCGGCTTAAAATTACAGCAAATTTATACTTTAAAAAAGGTTTTATAAATGTTTTTTGGTGCAGTAGTTAGTTAGAAGATTTGATATTAATATTTGACAAAATTAATATTTGTTACAAGTGCCAAAATAGTAATCAGTATTTTTATTTATTCTTATTTTCTAAAAAATTACATAAATGTCTTAGAGATGGAATGTTCTGTAAAGTGATATCCCACAAGATTTAGTTTAAAAAGAAATCATGATGGTGGTATAAAAAACGCATGATGCCTAATCCTGCAAGGAATTGGAAAATTCCAACCCTGCCTTTAAGAGAAGAATCAGTTCTACTCATCGCTTATTTATTTTCCTAAATTATATTGCAACCCAATGCTAGCAGGCAGAGCAACTTTTTCAAAGAAAGTTGTTGTTGTTGATTGTTGCTTAAAGGAGTAAAACTCTCTGGTCATCAACGCCTATGGCATGATAAAAGTAAAAAAAATAAATAAAATAAATAAATAAATAAAAAATA
>NW_027105273.1:190898-192412 GCF_000696795.3 Halyomorpha halys
GCCAGAGCAACCTCCTCCCTGCGGCTGTTTACTGATCGTTTTATTTATTTTAATTTACTCGGAGAGCTTTCATCCCACTTGGCCTGCCATTTTTCTAATATTTGTAATTTAAGGGGTGTACTGAGTTCTGATGGGGTAAGAACGGCGGTGCCTCGGCCAGGGAGCGTGAGTGCCTCTCTGGCAGCTTTGTCTGCGAGCTCGTTACCAACAATGCCAATGTGGCTTGGATCCCATATGAAAATAATGGATTTACCTTGCTGTGATAATTTTAGGAGAAAAGATTGAATTCTTATGATGAGTGGATGTTCGGTGTACATGTTTCTCAAACTTTTTAGAGAGCTCAACGAATCTGAGATTATTACTACAGTCTTCTGAATTATCGAAAAGCAAAAATGGAGGGCTGATGCTATCGCGTGGAGTTCGGCGGTGTATACTGAGCATAACTTATGTAATTTAAAATTGTGGTGTGAATTGTGAGTGACGAAAGATGAAAATGTTTATCAAAGAAAGTGTTCTGTCTTTTAAAAACTGTTTATAGTCGATCTTGAGAAAGTTCTTGCAGGTTTAATAATAGTGGTGCTTTAATCTAATTGATAATATTTATAATTACCAATTGAATTATTATTAATGTCAAGATATTAATTAACTAATGAAATTTAGACTTTCTATCTTGATAATAAGTAAACTTGAGTCGACTTTGACTCTATTGGACTGTTATCGGATGGATATAACTGCCTAAATGGCCCAAGAAAGGTAATTGGAGAGCCATTCCTGTCCAAACTTGAGCAATTACAGAAGTGAATAGTTTAGTAAAGTCCGGGGGGGGGGCGGAGGGAGGCTTATGGCTGCTATCAGCTAGTTGAGCAAAATATATCCAATTTACAAGATTTTGGTTAATTTGGAAAATAATTAGTTTTATATTTTCAATAAAATTTCTAAAATAACAACTTCTTTCTTTCCATAATTTAATTTTAACTTTTTATTATGATGTGTTGCCATCGGGTAGTTTCCCCACAAATCAGTATCACGTCAATGTAATACTAATATAACTTGTACTGGATTTATTTTTATGTAATGTAAATATCAATTTACAGAATTTACACGTTGACTAATTTCATTGAGTGGCAGTCACACAAAATGAAAAAGAACCATGGTTAGGCAGTACAGGACTCTTGGCCGAAAAAAAATAATAATTAGAACAAAGTAGTCTTTCATTACTTAATATTTAAAAAGGCTTTACTCTATTCTAGCAGGAAAATATTTTATATTGTAGTTAGAGAGTATTAGAAGAGGAGCTCATTGAATGGGATGAGTACTACCGAGATTATTAAGCTCTTCTAACCTTCTCTCCTATTACATTAAGCTCTTCTAACCTTCTCTCCTATTACATTAAGCTCTTCTAACCTCTCCTATTACATTAACCTCTTCTAACCTTCTCTCTTATTACATTAAGCTCTTTTAACCTTCTCTCTTATTACATTAAGCTCTTCTAACCTTCTCTTCTATTACATTAA
>NW_027105273.1:194177-195760 GCF_000696795.3 Halyomorpha halys
GTATGGAGTTTTTTAAAATGGTTAAATGATATGTCTCATAGTAAATTAAGTAGATTGTCCCTGAAGATGGCCGAATTGGCCGAAACGTTGGACATGTAAATGAAATAAATGTTTTGAGACTATAATTTGGATAGTGTTTTTGAATTATTTAGTAAAAAATTTGCCAGTCTCAAGAAAGAATTTTAAGATTATAAATAAATGGAAATATAGTATTACAATACTAAAAATAATCGAACATATTCGGACCGAGAAAGGATGAGTTAGCCGGAGAATTTAGAAGGCTAGAAACACTGAATTAAGGGAACTTTTTATTTATTTATTTTTTGTGTGCTCTCTTCCAGATCATTTTGGACATTCAGGGAGGGGAGTGTCTAGTGACCAACCTATTCTATGGTGGGGGATCAATATTTTCATTTTGTAGGACAGCCAGATGACTGGGCTGGGACTGGGGCGCCGCCTGCAGTTCTCAGATTGCTAAGACCTGCGCCTCGACCACTTGAACAAGGGACGGGCCTGAATTGAGGGAACTGCACTCGGTATGTATAATTCAGGTTATAGCAATGTGGCTGATAAGATGGGCATGTAAGGTTTTGGTGCTTAGTAACGAACGGATCCCTAAATTGTTTATAAACACTGAACCGTCAAGTAACCGTCCGAGGGGTATACCGAAACGTAGATATGAGGAATGCGTTAAACCCTTAACTTGTATTTTCAAGCGCACTTAACAGGCCAAACTGTTTCGAGAATTAAAAATAACAACGTGATAATAATGAAATAAATAACAATCATTTACTCTCCGTAATGATCCTCCAGATATAGCTTTAGCGTATATTTACATAGGGAGTTAGGCATTATGACCGATATCAAAAATTAAAATAAATTATTTTTTAAATTGTTCTGCCAAAATAATGGTTCTAAATTGTATTTTTTTAAATAAAAGGAACTGTGTGTTGAGGGGTTAAGACTGATTTAATAGAATATGTTTTGGAGGGGCGTCACTGGACAGATGTAGGTAGAGAACGATTGATGGTATCGGCATCGATATATATATATATTCACTTATATCACAGTACTTGCCATGTTGAGACAGTAGCGTCGCTAGGCACGCCACTCCACCGACGAGCATGCTGATGCACAGCGTCCACCGCCGTCCCAGCTTTTCCACGCTGGGCCAGAGAACAAGGTAGGTGGGCAGTTCGACCGCCCCAGCTAGCAAGAAGTTGAGGAACTCGTCTCCTCCTAGAAGAGCGGCGTAGTAAGACAGGCCCACGTAGACGCTGGTGTTAGTGAACCTGAAGGAAGAGTTGGTTAGTAATAAATTAAAATAATGTATTAGCTATCCGTGCATATCAATATTAATTTTTAAATATATAGTGTCAGTAAATATGTTATCAGAATCAATTGAAAGCTAAAAGTGTTGAGAATTTTTTTTTTTATTTCAAATCCTCATGGATGTAGTTAAAATTAGGAGAGGGGGAGGGAAGTTGTGAACAATTGCTGAAATAAGTATTAGACTGCATATCACACATTTTCAGAAGATTCTGAGGAAAGGGAATATGATTTTTTTTTTTTTATTATTTATT
>NW_027105273.1:196505-200322 GCF_000696795.3 Halyomorpha halys
TGCCTGTAGTGTTTGTGATGCATTAGTTGGGTCGTTGTTTACAGAAAGTATACATGTGTCGTCAGCGTATGTTGTTAGCACTGTGTTAGGGTGGGTTGGGATGTCAGCTGTATAAACCGTATAAAGAATGGGACCTAATATACTACCTTGGGGAATACCGGCGGACGGAAATATGATAGATATATATTTGGGAAACCGGTAATGTGTCTGATTTCTGATGACAGGGCTCACCAGGTTTCCTGATATTGTACTTTTCAGTTCATTCTGAGGCTGTTTATGTGTATATTGACAATGTACAGTAGTGATTAATGAAATTTTGACAGTTAACTAGTTGAAATAAATGTTGATAATGAATATATTTATAATTTCAAGATAAAGCCAGACCCAGTACGACGTAGCGTTATGACAGTAATACAGCCATGATTATAACTATCGAATAGTTACCATCGTACCAGGGGCTAACACATTTTTCGCAATACCGGAGACTGTACGATACTTCACCATCAAGGCGTGATAGTTAACATGACAGTTGCTTCACTGACATTATTTGTACAATCAACTATCACGCTTGAACTAATGTGACAGTACAATCATGACTGAAATAATTATACAGTTACAGGTATGACAATGTGTTAATAGCTTACAGTAGATTGATATGAGTAGAAGATGGTCGCGGGTTCAGTTAGCAAAATACACAAATGAACAAAACTTGTTTAGAGTAAATTGGATGAAGATTTAAAAGCCACTTTTAAATAACCTTTACCATATTATATATGCATCATCCGTTAACTTAATACATTCTTATTTATATTTCTAAGTTGGTTATTTTATTTTTATTTTTGTCTGAATTAAGGTTGTTTTCTCCTTTTGTTTTTTCAGCCCAGAAATTTAGGACGAATAAGTTTTTTTTTATTTGTGTATTTTTCCGGTCTGATCCTCCGACCATCTTCTTATACAGGATGGGTATTTTCAAGGCAATGAGTAGGTATTTTTGGATAGGGAAATCGGCGGCACTGGTTACGTCACTATCCATAATGCAGACCTATTAACAGACTCTCAACCATGTTAAATATTATATCAATCTGACATGCTAAAAGAAGGAAATATTTCTCCAGTTTAGCACACTTTAACATGTTAAACTAAAGATCATGAATACTCTTACTATTATTCTTATTCTATAATGATGTCTTTCAAAATCATATATGATATCAGTTAGATATATTAGTAAATTAGTAGAATTTTTTTTTCCTTTTTAAACAATTTTGATCTCTTTTCTCTCAACTTTATTCTTTTTAACATCCGACGTTTCGACCTCTCAGGTCATTCTCAAGGATTCCTACAAACAGCTCCTTTTAATTACTAATAAAAAAAATAAATCTAGAATTTTTTTTTTTAAATTTTTGATAGCTGCTTAAGCACAATTATATGGGGGAAGTGAAGATCATAAACGAGGTATTGGAATAGCTTCGCAACTGGACAAATAATACTTAATGGCCTATAAATTGATGTATCCTCAGTTAAAATTTACTCTTGTTTTATGTCTAGTTATATTACTCCTATCTCTAAGAGTATTATGGCTCTTTCCATTTAGAACTAAATGGCTAGGTTTAACTTTACTTACTTAAACAGATTAAGCTAAGCATTCCCTAAGTCACCAGCCTTTTATTTTGACTTTTACTATAGTGCATTAGAGTGCTACCAATGGCTAGTTTCTCCACCCGCATGTATCACTACATTTTACCTAAGATCAAATTTACTGAATGTATTATAATGTACAGTTGTAAATAGCAATAAATAAATGAAAAACTACAGTGCATTATTGATTTTTAAGAATATCTAGTCTAAATTTGCTCCGAGGATATTTAATATAACATATTTATTTGTTTTTCCACCTATTTATTCCTTTTTAAATTAATTATCTAATTTTAACTCATTTATAATTTTTTTTGTTAGTGCATACCAAAAGTTTAAAACAAATAATAATAAAATTTGTATAATACATTGAATATTTATGTTGAGTCCCTGAAAAAGAGAAATAAAAGGTGAATGGAATTATGCGAAATTCACAAGTCATAATAAATAAGATATCCTTATTATAGATTTAAGAGCAAAAAAAAAAAAAGGAGAACTTATTGTTGATCGGAATCCCCAGCGATAATAATATAGGGTCCACTCTGGGAGAAAAACTGAGGAATACCAGGTGATAGAGTTGAATGAACTATATCAATTAGAAGGTGTTATCACTACTCCATTCATAATATCTACCACGAGTCTCACTCCAAAATCTACACTGCCAGGCGTGAATGGCTTAGGGGTGTGCTAAGAGAGGCTCAACAATCGGTTCTCGTAGACACGGCACGTATAGTGCGAAATTTGTTTTCCTCCTTGAAGGATGGAAGGACCTTGGCCTCCTCTAGAATTTTCTTGTCACTCTTCGCCTCTTTCCCTTATTCCTTCTGGACATCCTTCCATTATTTGTTTTGGGAATCTTTGGCGGTCCATGCAATAAACATGGCTCATCCATCTTATTTACCTCTTTTTTATGCAAGAAACTATATCAGGCTACCCATAAACTCTGCAAGATCTGCCGTAATGAAAAAATTTGATCAATAGTTGAACGATTTCGTCGAAAAACACATTGGTAATCTCCAATGATTTCTTCAGCGTATTCCGTGATTCGACTAAAGGCATATACGACCCAAAAATATGTAATTTTGTACGTAATCCAGTTTCGTACGGTTTTTTGTCTCTGAATTAGTCTGTTCACACAAACAATGACTATTTTGCGTGACTTGATCATTTTGACCTCAAAAGGTGCATTTTTGTTGAAAATTCGAATTTGAACCGTACCCCAATCATCTCTTCATTATGTAAGGTCAACAATCTACTCAATATTAAATATATACAAATTTGCAATAATGCTATAATGATAAAATATGTACTTTAAAATATACATTATTAAATGGTTAATGTAAAAAAACCACTGATACTATCCTAAATATAGCCCACGTAGAACAAAGTCATTTGTTTCACCCTAACGATTAGTACTTACTGAATGAACGTGTGTTATTTAGATTTAACTAGAACATGGGAGCAGTACAATCTGCCTCGTCTAGGTCGCTGTTTGTTTCGTTCCAACGAAATGGCATTTCCTCTGTTCCTATCGAATTAGCTAAAATTCATTTGAACTCTTGTGCAATAAGCACAGCCTTAATCCTGTCATAAAACCAATCAAGCACACAGCGATAACGAACATTTGTTCGGCACATCTTCCTTAGAGATGTTTTCAATTATTTAAATATCGTGTGGACATTTAAGCAATGTATACTTATAAAATTCATTATTTCAAGATACCTACCTTAATATACTCATTTCCTTTCAAAGAGTTGGCGGACAGAAGGATACCCTAGTATTTTTCAACGGCAAGTCTTCCTTAGAGATGTTTATACTTCCTGCATTTTGTTTGTAGTGACTTCCTTCTTTGGTTGGGCCATATATTCTTCTCATAACCTTTCTCTCCTATGCAATCAGCAACCACACATGCTGCATGGTTAGGGTCCATGCCTCGCTACCGTACATGACGATGGGTCGTATTATTGTGTTGTATACCCTTATCTTAAGGGTTCGGGGTGTCTCTATTTTGGAATATCTTTCGGAGAGACCAATAACATTTCTTTCCTTTCCCGATTCTTGACCTTATTTCCTCCTCTATCTTTTCGGTGGTTAAAATTGTACGATTCTCCCGATTTTGATCTCTCCTATCCTGTCTGTGACCTGTAAGTTGTCCTGTGCTACCCTCCTAATTTTTTCATTTTCC
>NW_027105273.1:201144-213367 GCF_000696795.3 Halyomorpha halys
TCTGAAAAGAAGATGGCCACGAGACCTTCTAGTTTAAATTAATGTTTGAAGTACCACCAATGGGTGGTTCCTTCCCAAGATTTTCAAGTGTATATGAAACTTACTACATATTTACTTATTGTATTATTTTGTACAGTTGTAAATTACAATAAATAAATAATTAAAAAAAAAAATTTGTTTATTGATATTTACAACTGTACATAAAATACATCGAGTAAATTTAAGAAAATCATAATGGCATGGTACAATCATACAAGAAACTAACCATTGTTAGCACTCTAAAAATATTTTTACATTATAAGTTCTCGAGACCATCTTCTTTTCAAACACCTCGAAGGATTGTCCGGAATAAAAGAGGAAGCATGGTTAGAAACTAATGGGTTTGAGTGGTTAGGGAGTTCAAAACTTTTTAAAATTTTTTTTTGAAATATTTGAAAAAAATATAAAAATATGAAGGTGGTTGGACCGTTAGTCTCCCTTAACCCACGATTGCGAGAAAAAAAGATAATAATAATAATAATAAAATAAGTACTAATCACATTTACATTTTATCATTACAAATATTTATTCATATAGAAAAATATCTATCTATTCAAATACGAAAGTATTGTTTCGGTTGAAGGTGAGTTCCCTAAATATACTAATCTGAAATAACACAGTTCAATGTTAATACTTATACAAGAGAAATTGGCCACTTCTGGGTAACACATGATTATTAATTCCCTAATTTCCAAATTACCCCTCTCTGCCTCTGGTATTGAATAATTTGAAATCAAAGATAAACAAACACTGAGCCGTACCAGTCCAACCATAATTAATCAAAGACAAATATTTGCATTGGTTAATGTCAAAAATGGATAACATTTGTTTTAGAGATGACATATATTAGGACAATATTTGAGCGTCCGGAACTGAATCATCAATCAATAATGCGTTAGGAACCACAAATTTATTTAGCGGTGATGCCTTCCTTCGAGATAAAAAAAAGTTAGGTCGCATGCCGAAATTCACTGAACCGTTTAATGAAAGACCTTATCGGCTCGTTGGAAAAATCTTCTGATGAAAAAAATTATCCACGCACGAGTGATAAAAAAATCTTGTGCGCGCATCATACTTTTCTTACCTTGAGATCAAATCAATCATTGAACATTTAAATAACTATTTTTTTATTATTCAGTATTACAATCCCCTTACTGTATATATCATTCATGATTAAGTGAAAGAAAAATCTGGTTGTTGTAATAACGCTATACAAAAAGAATAATTATTAAATTCTTTTATATTTTTACTAGCTGACCCGGCAATAAGTAATACTAAAATTTCCATGGATTTTAGCTATTAGTTTTAGGTATAGCTAATTTTTACCCATCTCTGTGAACAATGAATGAATTTATATACATAAAAGGGAATGGTTGAATCTTTGTCCAAAGTACCACCCATTGGTGGTACTTCAAAAATTAATTTAAATTAGAAGATCCCGTGGCCCTCTTCTTTTCAGACGCCTCGGAGGATTATCAGGGATTGTTAAGGATGAAAGATTAAGAATTAATGGGTTAGGATGGTTAAGGAGTTTGGAATGAATAGACGCATATCTGTTTTGGGCCAAATCTGCAACGAATGGGATGTTAAGGTCTTTGAGGATGAGGTTATTTGTAACGTAATAAGGAGCATCAAGGATTTTACGTTTAACCACCTTTAAATATTGCAGAATTTAACTAATCTTTTAGCCTCCTTTTTCTCTGTCGAGTAAATGTTTCAAAAGTAATGTAATACTTCGCTGAATCAGGGTTTCATTGGGGCGGGTCGGCTGGGAAGGATAGCCTTCTATTATTTTGGTGTTACGATCTTCTCTTCTGAGATTGTACCTAACCTTGCATTTATAGGTATTTCAAGGTAAAAAATCAGACTAATCAACATGTTTAGACACATTTAATATTTTAGTGTTTTTTCAATCAGTTGACGACGTTGTGGGTTCGATTTCTACTAGTGTGATTAATATTTATTTCTTGGTGGTCGCGAGAATTAATCTTGATAATGCCACCTTGGGTAGTACCCGGCGGCAATCCGATATAGCAACTTAATCAAAATGCTCAGAGCCCTTTTTAGAAAATAAAAAAAATCTATTTTATAAAATGGTATTTCTGGGCGAAATTTTATCGAACCCCGAAGGTTCGATGCCGAAAAGAATAAATGCTCTCTGCATACATCCTCCCAGTGATGCCCAAATTCTACTAAATCAGTTTTAACGCACTTCTCCCATCTACGTTTCGGTCTAACCCTCGATCGTTTACCCGTTTGTTAAGTGTTTATTAACATTTTAGGGATCCGCTTCTTACTAAACCCCACAACCTTACGCGCCCATCTTATACGCCGCAATGCTATAATTTGAAATATATTAACCGGATGTTGGCACCTTAATTCAGCATTATGTAATATTCTAAATTCTTCCGTTAATTTATCCTTTTTCGGTCCGAATATTTTGCGTAATACTTTATTTTCGAAAATCTCAAGGCGCGCTCATCCCTTATTGGCCACGTCTCGTATCCACAAAGAACCGTGGGAAGGATAATAGTTTTGTGAATACTAATTTTTAAGTTTTTCGATAGATGGCGCGATCTAAGCAGTTTCGAAATTGAAAAATAACAAGCATTTCCCGCCTTCGACCTAGCTTTTATTTCCTCATCAATTTCGTTTATTCTAGTTACCGTAGAACCTAAATACTTAAACTTATCTACCCAATCAAACGTATTTCCTGCTATATTTATATCACCAAACTTTCTGCTAACCATGTATTTTATTTTATCCGTATTTACTTCAAGACCTAATTCCTTACTGGAGTTTATTAACACTGACCGTTTTGCGTGACTTGATTATTTGGACCTCATAAGGTGCATTTTTGTTGAAAAATCGAATTTGAACCGTGCCCCAATCATCTCTTCATTATGTAAGGTCAACAATCTACTCATCATCAAATATATAAAAATTTGCAATAATGCTATAATGATAAAATATGTACTTTAAAATATTCATTATTAAATGGTTATTGTAAAAAAAAACCACTGATACTATCCTCAATATAGCCCACGTAGAACACAGTCGTTTGTTTCACCCTAACGATTAGTACTTACCGAATGAACGTGTGCTATTTAGCTCTAACTGGAACATGGCAGCAGTACAATCTGCCTCGTCTAGGTCGCTGTTTGTTTCGTTCCAACGAAATGGCATTTCCTCTGTTCCTAGCGAATTAGAAAAATTCATTTGAACTCTTGTGCAATAAGCACAGCCCTAATCCAGTCATAAAACCAATCAAGCACACAGCAACAACGAACATTATTTGGGCAGATCTTCCTTAGAAATGTTTAGACCTGAATTCAATTATTTTTTAAAAATTTATTTAATGTAATTTACAACTGTACAAAATAGTACAATAAGTAAATATGTTGTATGTTTCATATACACTTGAAAATCTTGGGAAGGAACCACTCATCGGTGATACTTCAAACATTAATTTAAATTAATATAAATAAGAAGGTCCCGTGGCCATCTTCGGGCTAGATCGGTTACATAGGGAACATTAAAGTCTTTGTGAATGAGTTTATTTGTAACGTAATAAGGAGCAACAAGGATTTTGGATTGTAAGGATTGGATGCGGGAGGAATTTGATGCTTTGGTGGAGCCCCAGAGCTCAATACCATATGTCCAAATTGGTCTGATTATCGTAATGTCATGATTCCGAATGGTCAGAGCCCAGATGGAAGGGTTCTGAAGAAAGGATAATCCTCTCCAATAGGTTAGAGGAAGATATTTCTTACTGTAAAGATTGCTTCGTAGTTATAAATACCGCTGCAATTCTTAAATTGGTCAAAAGTTGGTGGGCCCACGTCTATACTTCAGTGCATTCAAAATTCAAATTTGAATTAAATTAATTACCATAGTGGTATTCATAAACGCAATGGATTGTATTATACTAATTATAATCAAAATTAAATTGTTAGACTCCACATAAATCATGCAGTTAGGGTCTGATAACAAAATCAGACAAACTACTAATGGCGACTAGACAACTGATTTGAAGACCTTAGATTGTTAACCGTTAGTCCTCCATTTAAATATTAAAATAAAAAGTATAAATAGATATTTTTCTTCTACAAATTAAATTGCTAAAGAAAATAATAAAAATCCAAATAAATGTAATTAAATTAAATACTAAGGCTATTTAGTGCATATTTACAAATAAATTATTCAACTCTGCGTAGCAAGGAAAATGGAGGAAAAATATTAAAATCTGGCATCACAGAACTTACATCAGCTATCCTACTTTGAGTTGAAATCATCACTCGTTTCAAATTTGACAACTTTGCCAATAATTCTTGGTGACAATACTTCTCCAAACTATATATATTTATTGGTTTGTTGAGAAAACCACCTAATAATGTTTTCATGATATCTTCTGGGGTACCTTTAACAGCAGTCCTGACTTTGTGCTGTGCCTACGATAATGAATGAATGGAAGTTGTACTGGAGACGGATATAGAAGAAATATTAAAATATATTTTTTGTTTATTTAAATTATTTTTTTAAATGTTGAAGATGGTCGAGAAGTGGTGTCAAAAGGAAGCGAAAAACAGTTAACAATTATTTATTTAGCGATGTTTCATCCCTCTTCTTAGGACTTAAAAGATACAAAAACAACTTAAAATACCTGGTATTTTGGCATAGTAGGATAATAAGATACAAAAAAGTAAGTTAAGGTAGGATTAGAATCATGTAAATATAAGTAAAAAGAAAATTATATACAAATGAATAAAAAGAAGAAATAAAAATAGTTATAATATAAACTAGGCAATGATAAGTATATAAAAACCCTATAATCTACTTTATACGGTCAACTTTCTTCTTCAAATAGAAGGAATAAAGACAACATGATTTTACATTGATTAGACCGGTTTAATAAAAAAGGACGAGACCTGGCTGATATTTAAGATCACTTGATTTCTCATTGCTTCACTGAGTTCAATAAAAGCCGATAGAGTCGTTTTGGAGGAAATCGGAAAAAAAATGTGATAAATCGATTTAACAGGGTGGCATTTCTTGTAAGTCGATTTAAGTGTAAAAGATACAGTCACATCTCAGGCATGTACTCGCCTTAATATCTAATCATAATGGTTTTTCGTAATATATACCCCTTATATAGGTTAGGGATAGTTTTTATTTTTTATTTTATTTATTTGTTGATATTTACAACTGTATAAAAAAATACAACCAGTAAATTTGATCATAATGACATAATGATATGATACAGGATGTAGAGAAACTACCCAGTAGTAGAACTCTAAAAACAGTTTACAATATGAGGTCACGAGGGCACATTATTTTCAGGCGCCTCGGAGCATTGCCAGGAATGGAAGAGGAAGCAAGGTTAGAAACGAGTGGGTTTGGGTGGTTAGCGAGTTTATTATGGAAGGAATAATATCGGGTTCGGGCTAGATCGGTTACATAAGGAACATTTAGGTCTTTATGGATGGTTTTATTAGTAACAAAATAGGGAGCATTGAGGATTTTACGAAGGATTTTGGATTGTAAAGATTGGATACGAGAGGAATTCGAAGGTTTAGTGGAGCCCCAAAGCTCAACTCCGTATGTCCAGATGGGCCTTATTATTGTCATGTAGATCAGTCTTTTGTAATGAGTTGGAAGTTTAGACCGTTTGTCTAGTAAGTGCTGTAATAGTCGGAATCTGGGTGCAGTTTCCTGTCTTTTCAGTCTTGTGTGAGGATTCCAGGTTAGTCGTTTGTTAAGATGTAGTCCAAGATAACGAATCTGTTCTACAGGGGGAAGAGCTACTTTATTAAAGTATACTGTAGGGCAGTCGGCAGGTTTACGACGAAGAGTAAATGTGATTTGTTGGGATTTATTTTTATCCTCCAATTTCGACACCATTCTTCGAGGATTGTGATATGGGACTGGAGAGTTTGGGATGCAATCAAAGGGTTATTACTAACTGTGTGCACACATTAGGGAAAGTTAAAAAATCATGAAAATGTCTTTAAAATTATTTATAAAAAAAAAAAAATAAAGCTTATACATATAAGAAGTAGTATTTCTTTTTCCAATGGCATCGGAAATTAAAAATAGAGACAATAGAGGATTACGTCAAAAATGGTTCATGAAGTTCCACACAGTTTAAGGAGCAGTAACTTACAACTTGGGAAACACAACCACAACCCGAAGACTGAAGGCTGCTACAGGACACCCTGTTATAAGTTCTATATTTATCAGTTTATTGTCTCTCTAAAACTTCATTTTATTTTTTTCCCTCTATATGTTCTTCATAAATTAACTTTCCTTTTTTTTTTTTTTTTTTTATCAGAAGTATTATTTATTTTGTTATTAACTTTACTTTTATCTTTTATTAAGAATTATTATTTTATCTTAATTTTGTTTATTTATAACATTGTATGTAGTTAGGGGTGTATTTTTTATGGGACTATACCCCTCCATTATCAATTGTTAAAAAAAAAAAAAAGTACCTCTTAAGTTAACTATATAAGGCCCACCAGGCCGTTCTGGTATTAAATAAATAAATAAAAATTTCTTATTGTTCTAATTGTTTTATACTGAAGGAATTTACTACAAAAAGAATTGGCCCTGATGATGACATTACCATATGAAGGTTATGATGATGGTCTTCCTCCTTAGGTTGGGAGTCCTGAAGAGATCCATGACTCCGTAACTCCTTTCCTCGCTGCACTTCTCTTTGGAGAACCTTTCCACTTGGTATTTCCTCTGTAGAAAAGAAAAATATAACATTTTATCAATAATTAGTTTGAAAAACTGCTTAGTATTCAATTAAACTTTAAAAAAATCTATAAATAGATGCCATAGTCACAAAATATATTAGCATTCATTATTGTTAGTTGTATTATACCAGCTATATAGTATTATACCAGCTATATAGTATTATACCAGCTAACTCCAACAGTGGCTGCGAACTCCAAGGGCCCGAGTTCGAATCCGGCTGGGTAGAAAATTATTTTCTGTTACACTGTAGCCGTGAGTCAACTCCTGTGGGTTCTAGAGCCCTCCTGGTCCACCCAGCCTCTTCAATTTGGTACCCTTAATTGGGTAAAAATCTGGCGGTCGAGCGTGATTCTGACCGAATCATCTCCTTGCAGGATCGTTGGTCTAGTGACAGTGTTTCCTTACAATGTACTGAACCCCTGAGTAAAAAAGTTCCTTATAAAGTACTGAACCTTCATGGGTTGTAGCGGTATAGATTTTAATTTTTTAATATTGTATCAGAAATCAATTCTTATAACAGGTGTTTTATGAATTAGCTCAAATCAGTTTTAATTATATAAAATTTGTGTGAATTTATTTAAAATAATTTATACAGCAATTGAAGATGATGAAATTAGGCCTAACGGGGAAGAAAACCGTTAGCAAACAGTTAAAGAACTTGTTATACAACTGAATACAAGTTTATCAACAGTTTGGAGACACTTGAAGACCATTGATAAAGTAAAAAGATAGATCTATGGGAACTTAAGGAGCTTAAGGAGCTTTCACTGCTTTTACTAGACACAAAAAACAAGCCTTTTATCTAAATAATATTCACTTGCGATGAAAAGCGGTTTGCATATGACAACAGGCGTCGGTCTGGTCAGTGTTTAAATATCAACAAATTACCGGGACAAATGGCAATACCAAATTTGTATCCAAAAATAATTCATTTAATTTATAATTCATCACATCCACGTTGTACTGCAGTGATATTCATATAATGTGATTATTTCCCTTTTCATTATAAATCTAATACTTTTTTTTATTTATACCTTTTACTGTACATCTTATTTTATTTACTTTGTTAATTTTTATATTAATTATGACACATTTTACATCATTTTTAACCAGAACACAGCTTTTCATGTTATCTTATTATCTTACTTACATTTAATTGTTTGTATCCTCTTTAGCCCTAGTAAAGTGGGACGGAACCTTGCCAAATAATAAATTATTTTGACCACATCCGGGCCAATTTCCTTTTAATATTTTTATTTTCGTATACAATATTAATTCCTAAAATAGTTTCTTAATATTAATGAGAATTAAATTTATGAAAGCCGAAAAATCAGGCATTTGTCCATTACTCATTACACGTTGGTTCGGTGGGTGTGATTAGATTTTAGAATAGTGGCATAGAGTTTAAAGCCTAAAGGATGCGAAGAGCTCTGCACAACTAATTTCTCCCAGAAGGTTCCTCGTCCTGCTGCTCCTCAGCATACGCCAAGTTATGCCTGAGATATCATTTGTTCTCTCTTACGAATTGCAAATCCATCTTTCTTACAAATTTATTAAAATATCCATTTAATTTATCGTGAACCGATAGCCGCGAGTCCTGTGGGTTCTGGAGCCCTCCCAGCCTCATAAATTGGGTACCCTTAATCAAGTGAAAATCTGATTCTCACCTCCTTGCAGATAAGGCCAATATAGAGACCTTCTAATTTAAAACAATGATTAAAGTACCATCCTAAGGCGGTTTCTTCCCAATATTATTAATGTTCTGAAAAAGTTATCACATTTACTTGTTGTATTTTTTTTTATACTGTTGTAATTTTCAATAAATATTTATTTTACTTTTTAAAATTTTAGTAAATAAAGTCCCCTTTTTCTGAAAAATATAATAAAGTTAGAATGATAAATTGAAGTGTTTATAGTAGAATTGTATAATTCTTTCCGTTACGATGACATTAACTGCCAAGGCAGTGAAGTAGTACTATCAGGTCTACTGTAGTATACGTTATTATCAGGGTAGTAAAGCTTACATTACTTAAGTAATATTTTTTTTTTAAACTTAATACCTATGTATGCTATTATTAACGTAGATAAATGTAACACAGTTAAAAAAAAAAGGTTGAGAATCCTTGGAATATGATATATATCATTGGAGTATGGTATATGATATATGGTATGTGGAATATGATTCATATATGGGATAAACATCAAGGATTTTATTTATTTAAATAATTTATTTCAAAATGTAGCAAAGGTGCAAACCTTCATTAATTTTTAATTAATCCAATAAATTATTTCAAAGTTAAATTTATTACCTCATCAAATAACCTTTACCCTTCGTCGTAAACCTACCGACTGACATACTTCAATGACGTTGATCTTACCCTTGTTCAACAGATCACTTATCTTGGACTACCGCTGAACACTGTTACAACACTTGCTAGCAAACCGTCAAAACTTCCAATCCAGTACAAAAGACTGATCTACATGACTATGATAAGACCTATCTGGACATACGGTACAAGCTTAGGGGCTGTATTAAATCTTCGAATCCTCTCTTATCTAATCTTTACAATCGGAAATCCTTCGTGAAATCCTCAATACTCTTTACTTCGTCACAAATAAAATCATCTATAAAGGCCTTTACTACCAAACCCACTAGTTTCTAACCTTGCTTCCCCTTCCACTCCTGACAATCCTCCAAGGTGCCTGAAAATAA
This sequence comes from Halyomorpha halys, assembly GCF_000696795.3. NCBI lineage: Eukaryota > Metazoa > Arthropoda > Insecta > Hemiptera > Pentatomidae > Halyomorpha > Halyomorpha halys. Next base: position 210,659 of record NW_027105273.1, read on the forward strand.
AATGGTCTCCAGACCGTTTAATGTAGAAATGCTATTAGAGTGATCTTCATGTATGTATCATACCATTCTAATCTAACATAAAATATACTAGATGTATTTTCATGTAAATACAGTTGTAAATGCCAATTAATAAATTTTGAAAAAAAAGTTTATTACACTATTAAAAATATATATTCTTTTTCCATAATTATATAAATAAAATGCCATGATATATTATTACAATTTATGCTGATCACAGTTTGCAGAAATAGCAATGTTAGTATTCGACAGGACTGTAAATACTGTATGCTGTAATGCATAATGTGTATTGACGGTTATATTACCATATTATACATTGCTCTTACAAATTGGGCGTTGTATAATGTATTGTTTATTTAATTGGGATCATTCCCTTAGTTACAATTATCAATTGATTATTAATATCAAAAATATTATATTATAAATGGTATAATAATTTTGATCAAATATAGCATAAATATATAAATTTACTCGATCGTAGTGAATAATTTTACAATGTATTAGATGAATTTTCAAAGTGAATGCTAAGTCCTATTCGAGTCTCCTCACTCCTCTACTTACCCTTCGGAAATTTCATTAGACACCCAATACCGCCATCTGTCTTCGGGTTCCAGAGGCAGTCTCCAATATCCTCTCACTTCCACTTGGTACGTGAGCTCAAGAAGGCTGATGTTTATTCAAGTTGTCAAACCTTGTTTGTTGTTCGCCTCTTTTCATATTTTATATTATCTCCATTGTTCGAATCAGTTGGAGTTACTTGTGAATAACATTTATAAGGAGAGAGAGAAACACCTAGTTCAAAAGTTTGTGATCTTGTTTTGTACCTTAACTGTATCGGGTTGCCTCATACAGTGTAAAAAATTAATATTAAATGTTAGTAATTTATGATTTTTTAAAATAAATTCATGTATAAATAATTTATTATAATGGTTATTTGAGAGTGGTTTATTTCATTATTAATATAAACAATTTTGATCCAATAATCTCTCAACGTTTATTTTCAGAAAACTCTCCAAGGTTTCGGCCCTTAGGTCATTTTCAAGGAGACAACCTATATAAATTTTTGTATAGGAAGATGATCAGGATTGCTGGTCAAAGCAGAAATAAAAATAGTTTACAACTATTTATTTTCCGACGTTTCGCCCCACTTTGTAGGGTTTCATCAGGGCTGCTCAGAGCAAACGGGTGAAGAGTCCCGAACAGGTGAATACTGTTCACCCGTTTGCGCTGAACAGCCCTGATGAAACCCTACAAAGTGGGGCGAAACGTCGGAAAATAAATAGTTGTAAACTATTTTTATTTCTCCTTTGACCGCAACCCTGATCATCTTCCTATACATCACTTTTTACGGTCAACTATATATACATATATATATAAATTTTTGTTTTTATATTAATTACATTGTTTCCTTAACAACATACTGATATTTTTGGCAATACCTTAAAACTTCTTTGCAGGCTAATTACCCATGTCATATCTTTAAAATAAATTAAATATTAAAATAACTTCATAACAGTTTCAAATAATGTTTTTAAATTTATTATTTACTTACATAACTTTTTATATCTTAAATTTAAAAGCTCTTCACACAAATAATTTTCTCTTATTCCACTTACAAACATTATTTATAACAGAACCTACCTTCAACAGGTTCGGACTCTGTTATCACCTTATCATTAAAAATAAGTTTTTTACATTAAATCCAATTTAATTAACTTTCAATTTTAATTTGTTTGCTTATAACCTATCATTTCTTAAATCCATAATTACTATATTTTTATTATATTTGTATTTTTTTACATTCATATACCCCCTCTCTTTTTTATTTTTTCATATCTGCACTCACCTATACATGCTTTTATATGTGTATAAATATTATATACACCTCTGTACAATTCAAAGATTTGAACATTTATCTATTTAACAACTTTTTTAATAATTACATATTTATCTTATGTAAAATTTCAAAATAATGGTGGTTTAGTCCTTTAGAATCTGATTTGAAATTTACTGTATGATTTATATATAAATTTATTATGTGAATTTTATAAGGAAAATAAGATTATCCGAACATAAAAAGCTACTTTGGAGTAAGTATAATGTCACTTCCACAGTCCATTCAATACTTGAAAATTGTTTACAAACACTAAATTTTTAATATTTTATTTATCTTTAACTTATCACTTTGTTTTTATCTATTAGGTTCTTCTATTTATTTGTTTTTAACACTGATTTACTGCTTAAGTTTTTTTAATTACAATTATTATTAGGGGTATAGCAGAGCCGAGTAGAAGGAATAACATACATTTTGATGTACATTGGATTGAACAAAAAAAAAAAAAAGAAAGAAATAATAAAGAATATGTAATATAACATTGTGCGAGAAGAAATAGGGAAAACTAATATATAAAAAAATAAAATAAAATTGTTAAAGAAAAAAAGAATATTTGATTGTTAGAAATGAGAAAAAGGAGATTTTTTAAAAATCTTTATTCATCTATGGTGGTGTATAAGTTACGATAGGTCACGTGGAAAAAACTTCAGAAAAAAAAAAGGAAAAACCTCCACATCAGTCAAAACAAAGCTGAACTTTACTTTCATTAAAAATATTTTTAAAGAGTTTCTTCTAATAGGATTAAGACAACCCAAGAAGAATCGTGTATCTTACATCATTAAAAAAAAAAAGTTATA
>NW_027105273.1:213446-213918 GCF_000696795.3 Halyomorpha halys
AACCATGCAGCATTAATTATTTTATTTTTTTTTTATTCCTTTATCAAATTAGTTCTTCCAACTTTTTCCTTCTTGTTTTATTTCTGAACTGTATATTTTCAAATCCATCTATCTATCCCCCTTATTCATCACATATTTTCCTTTTCCAGAGACTCAACATAAATACTTTATATATTATGCAAATTTTATTAAAATTTATGAACTCATGAAATGTTTGTTAAAACTTCAAGACGCTCACGTAAAAAATTATGAATTATTGAAAACGAAATAATAGTCTAGTAGTAAAGTTTAAAATAATAAAAATAAACAAACTTAAAATTATAGCACTTTATAAAAAGAAATGCCTTATTCGTCGACGCAGCTCAAATATATGGGGTTGCTATAAAACACAGAATACTTATCAATCCATGATACGTTATATATAAGTTAAGGTATGATGAGACCTGATATCTGCCATAACAGCCATATATAT
>NW_027105273.1:213993-219922 GCF_000696795.3 Halyomorpha halys
AATATAATGTGTTAAGATATAAATATAAAGTTACAGCGGGGGAATATGCTAGCATTTATATTTATATTTGTTAGTATACTGTGTACTTTTAATGGAAGCCAACTATATTTGGGAAGCATTGCTTGTTAATTAATAAATCATTTCTCTCGATTGTTGTGTTTAATTATACGATTTTTTATTAGTCAATATTCATATTTTATACTTATATTTTTCTCTAACCCCACAAAATTTCAGGAGTCATGACTAGTTTAAAGTTGTTTCCACCTAAAAATAATGAATAAATCGTCTAATACTTTTTTTGATTGCTTAATCTAAGGATAAAACAAATAGTTTCGGTTTGATACATGCAGGAGGCTAGAATAAAAATTTTAGGTATTAGTAAATTAATTTTGTATTTAAATAATTAATAGTTATTATTCTTGGATAAGTTTTATGGAAAATGAAATCTTAATAACGGAGCTCTTTTGTACAAGCTTTTGTTGTTTTTTCCTTTTTTAAAACTAGCAATAATTATTGTAAATGTTCGTTGTCAATTAATTATAATTCAAAATGGTGAATAAAGCGTTTCTCTTATTCAGACTTATTAAAAATGTGAAAGAAAGAAAAAAATGTATAAAAGCTCAATATACCGGCTATTTATTTTAATTTTGCCCTAGTGCTGATGGGCTTCTTAAATGTATACCTTCATGTCCAAGATAAGGTTGGGGTTGAGACACCTTCCGTTGACCCTGGCCATAGTGTTCAGAACTTTCTCTGCTTCATCGAACCTTCCTCGGGCCAGAAGCCACCTGGGGGACTCAGGTAGCACCCTGCAAAATGCTTATGGTGAATTCCCTGTTGGCTTATTCTCGCTTAACATGGCACAATCTTACCTCATTTTAAGGTATCAGTTATAAGTTACTTACCACCAGTACAAGAAGAAGGTGAGGAAGGGGACAGAGGTAGCGAGTGCCAGCTGCCTCCAGTCCCTGACCAGGTAGGCGACCACCGCCAGAGCGACGAGCCCGAGCGAGTAGGCGATGTTAGTGAGAACTGTAACCATTGTCCTGTGCGAGGGCCCCACCAGCTCGATGGCTGCAACAGAGATATCATAATTGATGATACGAAAGGAAACCTTATAATAATAAGTTAGACAACAAAAGTAATTAATTAGGTTTAAAAAAAAACATACCACAAAAATATAGCACTTCGAGGGCGAACTCTCCTGGGATTAAGTTAAAACTATTTTTTTTTCTTGAGCTTCCATTTTATCTACTAAATTTACAAACTTATAAACGAAGAATCGGCTATCAAAAGATAATACCGTGTAATCTCGACATACCGAATAATTCACTGGAAGTGATTGCTCAGATTGCAGAAAGTATAAAGAGAAATGGTGTTAACAAATTCAACAGTATGAATGTACATAACTATTTTTATTTATTTAATATTTTTTAAAATATATTATTTGAAATTTGACATTTATAAGTGTTAATAAATTAATCTATGATGAAGATTATGCTGGCACAGTATATTATTTCATGTTACCCACTTCAGGTTGTGATTGAAATGAGCCTTCTGAAGGAGCAGTCTTCTTCATGCTCTCCTGTCGTTGGTTCCACAACTTTTTTCATCTTCATTGGTAGAGACTTCTGTTCCAATTCCTAATCAGTTTTAAATATCAACTCATTCTCCTTACGACCTTCAAATCATCCATCAACATCATTCACTGATGGATCAGGGTTTATACTTTTAGTCATAGTTTTATTATTATTGACAAAGGTTATCCAAAAAGTCTCAAAACTTCTTTATTAGTCATATCATCTGTCTAACATTTCGGCCCATCCGGCATCTTTCAGTTAAGGACAATCATAATTATAGTTTCACAATCTCGACAGTAATTTATAAAACTTTGCAGGCTATTATGCCAAGTAAAAATAAACATGTATTTGTCACTATAACATTTAATAATAAAATCATTTTTTGTAATTTATATAACATTATAATTTACTATAATTATTCATTACTTTTACTACTACAAGTGTGAAGAGTAATGATAGCAAAGTATAGTGCTTACTGAAAATAGGTTTTATTATTAAATGTTATAACGATTAATACAGGTTCATTATGACTTGAGCATAATAAGCTGCAAAGTTTTGTAAATCAGTGTTGTGGCTGTGAAACTAAAACTAAGATTGTCCTTGAAGATTGTCGGATGTGCCGAAACGTTAGACATGTAATATGATCGAATAAATAATTGTTGAGACTTTTTGGACAACCTTTGTTACTAATAATATATCCATGTAGTTTGCAATACAATTTTAAAATCCAATTTATAAAACTTTTTTTATTATTTATTTTATATTATGATATTTCATTTTCCTCCAACTTCATTTATCTACAATATTTATTTATCTCTGATACATTTTTTCTGTTTTTTTAGTAATAATAATAATATATATATTTTCTCTTCTTCTGTTATATGTATTTCACATATTGTTTCATTGATTTATTTTCTGTTTAATTATCACTATAATTAATATTGCATTATTTTCTAATATAAATTATTCTTATTATATAAGCTTCTCTCGTCAAGTAAAGAAAGTATTGCTGTTAGAAATATATTAAACATACACAAATATGACCATTGCTGTAGATTACCTTGAATAGGGAAAAAGAAATCGTGCATGATATGACAATGACAAACGCTCCCCTGTCCTCTTCATAAGAGGTATTAAGGGTACTAAGGACGTTTTAAATTAAAAAGCTGAACCCGGTGTCCTGAGGAAGGATCAAAAGGATCTCTTAGCAAACTGGTGTCAAAGGCATTCTGTTAGCTAACTGCCAATTCAGCCATACCTAAACTACATTTAACAATTTTGATATTTCTCTGTAAAATACGATCTTATCTGTTCTTTCTCCACATCAGTCAAAAGAAAGCTGGACTTTACTCTCATTAAATATTTATTTAAAGAGTTTCTTCTAATAGGATTAAGATAACTCAAGAAGAATTATGTATCTTACATCATTATAATAAAAAAAATTAAATAATCTAATTTAAAATTTATTTTTATTGACGTGATAGGAACTACTATCACTAACAATACTTCCCCAATGAACATAAAAAGTTTTAGAGAAACCAACTTACCTCGTCATATACAGGCATTATTAACAGTAAAACGTCGGGCAAGAGCGAGGTGGCACCGAACAAGATATCCCTCGGACAAAACTCATTACAATAAATTGACTAACAGACTAAAAGCAGAAATTAGAAAACACAGAATACAACATTTCCAGAACTTAACAGAAAACTAAAATACCACTGAAAAATCATTATGGAGAACTACTAAAAAGCTACTAAAATACAAATCTTTCAACCATCCACTTCTCACTGAAAATAAGAAATCTTGGACACGATCAGATGAAGACAATACTCAAATGTTCGGCGAATACCTCTTCAAAACTTTTAACCCCCATCCTGATATCCTTAATCCAATCCATCTTGAACATGTTGAAGCAGTGATTACAATTCCACTCCAAATGACCCTTCCTCCTAATGCCTTTCATCCCTCAGAAATAATGAACATCATCTACCAATTACCTTCTAAAAAAGCTCCTGGCCACGATCTTATTACAGCACACATTCTGAAACAGCTCCCTCGTAAAGCCATTCTATTCCTTACCTATATCTATAATGCTACACTCCGATCCACCTATTTCCCTGACCCTTGGAAAATGTCTATAATAAAAATGTTTCCCAAACCCTCCAAGCCACTTGAATATCCATCTTCCTACCGTCCTATTTCGCTCCTGCCCATTATGGGCAAAATCCTAGAAAAACTCATATTAAAACGCCTCTACCCAATCCTTGACTCATATCATGTTATTCCTGATCACCAGTTTGGATTTAGAACATCTCATTCTACCATATAACAGAGTCATCGAGTGGTTGATGTCATATCTTCCACATTGAAGCGCGGTATGTACTGCACGGGAGTCTTCCTCGATGTTGAACAAGCTTTTGATCGAGTCTGGCATCCAGGTCTGCTCTATAAACTTCGTCAATTCATACCCCCAACATATTTCCTTATAATCCGCTCCTACCTCACTAATAGAACCTTTAAAAAAAAAAAAATTTTTATTGAAATATTATATGTATCAAATCACATTATTCTTTTTTTTTTCTTTCAAAACCATGCAACATTAATTTTTTTTTTATTCCTTTATCAAATTAGTTCTTCCACCTTTTTCCTTCTTCTTGTTTTATTTTTGAACTGTATATTTTCGAGTCTATCTATCTATCTATCCCTCTTATTCATAATAATAATAATAGAAATAGAAATAATAAAAATATATAGAAGTAAAATAATCTGCTAACTCAAAAGGCAATGAATATTAAGGGTATTAAGTATACAATAACATATATGCCGCATTAAAAAAAAGAGAAAAATTAATAAATAATGATGATGCATATAAATAATTAAATATAAAATAAAATTTATTATAATAATAAAAAAAAATACGTAAAATAATATGTGCACATCTGTAAATGAACGTTTGTTGACTAGTTAATTAAATTACATCAATGTAAAAAATAACTAGGTAAATAAAATTTATAATTTATTAAATGAAATAAATCATCTTGAACACATTCACACCTATGAATAATATTTACATTCTCCCCATACCTAGCCCTGCCAGATATATTAGATTGCCAGGTAGGAGTTCAGAGTCCAAGTACATCACCGGTATTGAGAGCCAGGAGGGCTGGGTGAGGGCCACTGGAGCCATAAAGGCTAAGGACAAGTGTGTAGACAATGGCCATTTCTAGAACTACGATTAATGGCCAGCTTCTTCACTGAAGTCATAAGTGTATGGGGCTACAGCGCTCTCACTCAGTTTCCCCTGGCCCTTGAAACAGTGACAGAGCTGGGATCTCTTGGAGCCTTGCTTTGCCTAAATTAAATTTTCTATGTGCTGTACAAAATTTTTTTTAATTTTAAGTGAGTACTATTACCATCATTTAGATTTTTGTCCCCCTTTTTCTGTACTTTTTTTTTCTCTCTATTCATTCATACAATATATATATATATATTGTATGAATGAATATTTGAAACTTGTACTCAATGCCCTATACCAGTTCCGTATCAAACTTTGACTATCATTATAAGGCAGGTCGGAACTAAATAAGATTGTAATGGAGGATTAGGATGAAGGTTTTGATGGAAGTTCCAGAATTTGGCTGGTATGAGATCAAGAACAAATGAGATGTTGACATCATAATGATGGGACTTGTTAAAAATAAAATGGAGCATTTCTTATTGTTCGAAGGATTTTAGACTGAAAGAATTGGATATGTTTAATGTTCAATTGTAAAGTTGTTACCTACAGTTCAAATCCTTCGGTCCTGATAGGGTACTTTTGCTTACACATAGTTAAATTTTAATTTCTTCATTTTTATTAAATGGCTCGTCTTATTCCTATTTCACGAGAGATAGTGCAGAAATTAAACGAGCTGTGAAACGAAATCTTTCCACACCCACCCTATTCTTTAGACCTATCTCCAACGGATTTCCACCTGATCAGAAATTAAGAACATTTCCTTAAAGATAACATTTTTAAAATTCATTCTCATGTCAAAAACGCATTTTCTGACTTCATTTCTTCACAAAACACTGAATTTTTCAATTCTGGAAATTGAAAAGTTGAAATTGAAAACACTCAGGGGAAATGTACAGAAAATAATGATAAATATTTTGAATAAAAATGTTTTGATTTTATAAAATTGTTATACTAAATCACATTTTCGGTAAAAGGTGATATTTCTAATGAAATGATTCAATATATTATATTAGTAATAGAATTTATTTATTGATATTTATAACTGTATACATATATTCACATCGAGTAAATTTGCTGTAAGTGATATTATGACATGATAAAAACATGT
>NW_027105273.1:221117-249619 GCF_000696795.3 Halyomorpha halys
ATGAGTTTCTCAAGGATTTTGCCCATGATAGGTAACAAAGCGATAGGACGGTAGGAGGATGGGTATTCAGGCGGCTTTTGAGGTTTGGGAATCATTTTGATTATGGATAATTTCCATGGGTCAGGAAAGTAAGTGGATCTCAGTACAGCATTGTAGATGTAGGTGAGGAATAGAACGGATTTTCGAGGTAGATTTTTTAGAATATGGGATGTAATTAGGTCATATCCGGGAGCTTTGCGGGTAGGTAACTTCTGAATGATGTTGGATATTTCTGAAGGATGAAATGCTTTAGGAGGAAGGGTCATTTGGAGTGGAATGTTTAATTCTTCTCCAATGTATTCGATGTGGGTTGGATTAAGAATGTCATGGTGTGGGTCAAATGTTAACATGCTGTTAATCCTCTCAGAGTTGTAAATTAATGGAACAATAATATTAAAATAAAAATGACAATAAATTAGTAATAAAATTGGCAGCGCCACTTGGTAAAAAAATCTTAGTTAGTAAAAGAATTAATAATTTTAGCCAAAAGCTGAAAGATAGTAGCTCTCTGATATTGTCCTTTGTTGAAAATTACTGCTATATAATCTAACAGTTGAGTTTAATATCATGAATTTTAAACATTAATATATACAATGATTGTTATCCTTTCAGAAATTTGCATGAAAAATAATCCAACACTATTTCTTCCCAAGAGGAAGATAGCTAATGAGACCACAACGCCAGGGAAAGTGAAGACAAATGATCTTAAGTTCAGGGCGTATTCTCAATATTTATTCTCAAAAACAAAAACATAACAAGGTTGGAGACATTTAATCCAAGTTAACCGAGACATAGTTTTTTTTTCATTTTATTACGACTAACTTCAGTAGCACTCATTAATAGAGATCTTAAAATTAATAATTAAACGACAATTAAATATATATTGATCTCATATATTTAATTTTACTATGGAAATGGATTGGATATAGGAGGAATTTGATGGTTTGGTGGAGTCCCAAAGCTCAATTATATATCTCTAGGTCAATGATAAACACAAATAAGTTCGATTAACCTATTTTTAATGTGCTAACGTTTCGGCTAGAGTTTCTATCCTTCTTCAGGGCTAAAAACAGAACAAGATAACCACAGTAAGTATAGAAAAATAAAAAAGAAAGTATAAACAGAATAATTTTACACATAAAATGAATAATTTTACAAAATAGAATTAATAAAATGAAGTGATGAGAGAAGCGGGAAATAAAATGTATACATAGGTAAATCGCTTCTCTCATCACTTCATTTTATTAATTCTATTTTGTAAAATTATTCATTTTATGTCTAAAATTATTCTGTTTATACTTTCTTTTTTTTTTTTTTTTTTTCTATACTTACTGTGGTTGTTATCTTGTTTTGTTTTTAGCCCTGAAGAAGGCTAGAAATTCTAGCCGAAACGTTGGCACATTAAAAATAGGTTAATCGAACTTATTTGTGTTTATCATTGACCGCACCCCCAAACATCTTCTCCTCGTTCATCATCCACGGTTTACTATCTCTCATAATAATTAATTTTATATCTCTAGATTTACTATATGTCGTAGTTTTGGAAATTCCCACAACAGAAATATGATAAATTTCGTTAAAAAATTTAGCCACATATGCCCCGATACCTTTTCTCCAAGAAGGGATAATTTTCAACAAATTAAGGAGACTCCTGTGTTTGTGTACCGCACTTGGTCTTGTGTGTCAGAGCCTTTCACACATTTCAAGGTAAGCAGGCAGGCAATTAAGCTGGTAGAAACCCTTCCTAGAACTTTTCCATCCCCTCTCGGGCCTAAGGAAGACGCTCACCTAGGGGGCGCTTTGTAACCTATGGCCAATGAGGAATCAGATTCGAAAAAGGTAACGCCTCTAAGGGGAGGTGAGAGAAAAGGGGTAGGACAACGAGACCTGGAAAAAATTGAAGGCGAAGACACAGAAGTAAGAAGACTGAAGAGAGGGCAAGGTGCACTTTGATCAGACGAAGTCGTAAGAAGGGCTATGAGACCTGGACGCCATTCCTTATGAATAAGACGACACCTACAGAACTACATCCCACGGCGTGAATAGTTCAAATCAGCAGCTATAAGTATATATTAGGTAATAAGTAATAGTCATTTATCTGAATCATTTCACTTATTTTAATCATACCAATGTTGTAAATAAATACTTATTTCCTTTATGTAGTTTATTTACTATCATATTACACAATACCACCCCTTATTATATTATATAATAAATGGTAACGATATTTTATATAAATAAAGATATTTAATTGGTAACTGGTAAACACACAACAAGTCTTTGGTAAAGTATCCCATTATAATAATAATTTTCCAGGACTCAATATTAGTTTATTAATTAACTTATTTTTGGATAATTGCCTTCAGCGATTATCCTGGCATCCCGACTAAATCCCGAGACAGTACATAGCAGATCATCATAGTCTATATTAGTTTTTGTAGTAAATGGGAAGTTCAGTGGCTTTGTCGAGTAGCTTTCAGCAGAAATATTTGTGTTTGCAGTCATATTATACAGTCATGCTAACAGTTGTAACAAGATTTCATCATAGAAAATCCAGTTCCCTGGCCATATACATATACTATATCCCATAACATACGCATATACACATAATATTCCACTTATATACAATGGATTCAACAATCACGTTCTTTACAGATATAATAAATAAATAAACGCTAAAATTATAGGATATACTGCTTACTTATTGTTCAAGGCTTAACTAGGCCAGTTTCGATTGGTTTACGGTGTAGAGGTTTAAACAACTAATCCACAAATCACTAAGCCTAGTTGAAATTGGTTGGACACCTGATAAACTGCCTTCCCCCCCCCTCATACCCGGGATTCCTAGAAGTCTTCTCGCTATATTCCGGTCATACCGCGCCTCTAATCGGTGTGAGGAGTGTCTGGATGCCATTCGGTTGGGTGTTGCTGCGGTCAGTCTAAAGGTCATGTCTTTGGTCTGCGGTCTATCTAGGACAGCGTCTACCATTACTCAAATAGTTATTTTAAAAAAGATTTTGGAGGGGCCTTAGCCTGGTTGTCCTAGGAACGCCTTTACACCATGCCCAGATTAAGCTAGGTTCTACGGATAGTCAGTTTTGGGCTTTAAATATTCCGTTGGTTGGGGATAAAAGATAGAAATAGAAAATTTAAGTATTCCTGTGAATGGACGAGACAATAAAGATAAAATAATAGGTGAAAGAGAGAGAGAGAGAGAGAGAGATAAAGAAAGAAGGAAAATATAAAATGGACTATGATATGGTTGATAAAAATACAGAATAAATTAAACAACATTTATAATTATGAGAGATAGTTGACCGTGGATGATGAACGAGGAGAAGATGGTTGGGGGTGCGGTCAATGATAAACACAAATAAGTTGGATTAACCTATTTTATTGTGCCAATGTTTCGGCTAGAGTTTCTAGCCTTCTTCAGGGCTAAAAACAGAACAAGATAATAACCACAGTAAGTATAGAAAAATAAACAAATAAAAAAGAAAGTATAAACAGAATAATTTTAAACATAAAATGAATAATTTCACAAAATTGAATTAATAAAATGAAGTGATGAGAGAAGTAAGAAATAAAATGTATACATAGGTAATATAAAAAGTGGGTAAAATAACATAATTAAGGAAATGAAATAAAAAAAAAAATAAAGTTATATAATGCAAAGAAGTATGAACATATTAGTTATTATTAATTTAAAAATTGAAATATTAAAAGAAAATGAAAATTGAGAGGAAGAAAATATATGTAACAATAATAGTTGATAAAGAGGCAAAATATAAGTAAAGTATACCAAGAAATGAATAGAAAAAAAAATTCTGAACACACCAATGTGTTTCACTATTATATAGTGAACAAAACTTATAACACAGGTAAGGAAAATAGATAAACGTGGAGAAAATAAGGGGTAAGAGTAAAATGAAGAAAGGGGAAAGAAAACAAAAAAAAGAATAAAAACCAACCTGTTCGCTGGAAAATCAAACGATTTTTTTTTTTCTATTCATTTCTTGGTATACTTTATTTATATTTTGCCTCTTTATCAACTATTATTGTTACATATATTTTCTTCCTCTCAATTTTCATTTTCTTTTCATATTTCAATTTTTAAATTAATAATAACTAATATGTTCATACTTCTTTGCATTATATAACTTCATTTTTATTTCATTTCCTTAATTATGTTATTTTACCCACTTTTTCAATTACTTATGTATACATTTTATTTCCCGCTTCTCTCATCACTTCATTTTATTAATTCTATTTTGTAAAATTATTCATGTTATGTGTAAAATTATTCTGTTTATACTTTCTTTTTTCTTTTTTTCTTTTTCTATTCTTACTGTGGTTGTTATCTTGGTCTGTTTTTTAGCCCTGAAGAAGGCTAGAAACTCTAGCCGAAACGTTGGCACAATAAATTAGGCTAATCCAACTTATTTGTGTTTATCATTGACCGCACCCCCAACCATCTTCTCCTCGTCAAACAACATTTAATATAAAAATAAATGATATAGTAGATAGGAGAAAATCATAAGAGAAGAGAATAATATAAAAGATATAAAACTACAGGAAATGATATATGATAAATAAGATACTAATTGTTTATAGATTTTTACAAATAAAATTAACCTTCAGAGCTCTAGTTAAAAAAACTTTAATGAATAATAAGGACAGATACTATTAAAATATTGTACAAGGAAATTAAATATGTGTACAAGTTGATCGCTATTACTATTATAATGTGGGTTGTAGATATAGAAAGATATGTTGATACTAGCTTTGGTGACATTGTAGTGATTGAAAGGAATAAAAGTTAGGTAGGTGAATTAGTGAAGAAAAACATGTAGTTAGAGGTGAAACTGATAAGTGAATAAAGAAGAATTAAACTGATATATTGCACACACTTTACTAGGCAAGTTAAACAGACACTATAATCCAAAGAGGTTGCAAGTGCAGTAGGTAGGAATTGCCTCTGCTAACAATAACTTACATTAAGGGAAACGGAATGGGAAATATGAAGGTAATTAAGGAGAGGAAGGTGAGTTTAGAATTTATTTAATAAACAATAAATAATATAAATAATTGAAACAAAACTCAGTTAAAAGTATAATTCCTACGACTTAACTCTATTACATTGTGTAAGAAGAGAGAGAGTTGTGTTATTAAGGGTCCGCGGAGGTAGAATTGAGATTGATTGCTGACGACAGAGGACGCCTTATTACTCACTGTAGAGCCCTATTAACTCACTCCCTAGCTACTTTTTTATATTTATAGGGCCGTGATACATCAACGGGCTCCAAGCATTTGTCCTCGTCCCTTCTTGTAAGGAGGCTCCTTCTGAAGCATGAAAAATAATTCATCTACAAGGGACAAGATGAAGATCCTTATCAGTATCAGGGTGGGAAATAAATCGATTTTAAACAGAAGAAAAATTTATAATTTAACACGTTCTGTTGAAAATAACATGGGAGATATTAATACAAAAAAAGCTAAATTCGTTTAAATTTAAACGTACAACTATTAGGCGTGAAAAGTAAGTTTTAAATAAAATAATTGTATTCAAGTTAATTCTCAAAACGCTGTCAATGTTTTGGCCAACCTGATCAGCCTCAAGGCTCTTTCTTATAAATTCTTCGAATTTTATAATGTGCTGGGGGACATATTAGTTTTGAAATTTAAACTAAAGCTAAAAAAAAAAATAAAAAAAAAAAAACTTATTCCATAAATTCGTGCGCTGGCCGTTGTTTCTTAGTTTTCATCAGGTTCGTTGCCAAAGCACCGGAGGGGGCGCTTTATGTGCCTGCGTTGGATGAACTCAGGCACAGTGGGTAGTTCGAAGAGCTCGTGTAGATGATCTGTCTCCATCTTCTTCAGCGATGTTGTCCGCACAATCTTCCGCAACAATGTATCCTGGAAGCGTTGTAGATGGTGCTATGTCCCTTCTCTGAGATGGGTGAAGAGTGGAGCTCCATATAGAAGTGCTGGTCTCAAAATATTTTTATAAATTTGGAGCCTTAGTGAGCTTGGTGTAGCCGGTATGATCTGAGACGGACTCGTTTGGTCTTCATGTAGCAATGACCTGATAGTGTCATGTGGCGATCCAATTTAATGCCCAGATAAACTATAGAGTTTGAAGGACTTAGTACAGTGTTTGCCACTTGGAGCGTGCGAGGTAGTCTGGTTTTCTTCCCTTTCTGTAGTGCGAACACCACGCAATCTGTTTTTGACCTTCCACTTAAAGACCACCAGCGACTATATCAATTTTAAAATATTTCCTTAAAACGGGTATTGGAGACTCAAGATAGTTAAATTGAGCAATATTTAAAAAGCGCCTAAAGTTGGAAAATGGCGTGAACTTTCTTATCATATTATTAATCTATGATAAAAAGTTTTTAGAGATTTGTCTTGGATACAAATTATTTTAATTAAACAATAAAAACCAGTTTCAAAAAAGTGACAAGATTATATATATTTGCAAATTTGTAACTGCAGCGGCGCCAATTCAAACCTGGAGGGTTAACTTGAAGTACTCAATAAAATCATTTAAAATAGACCAAATTTGCTAAAATATGAGCCCTAATAGACATACTTACGTTTAATACTTCACGAGATAAAGCTTTTGGAACATTTAATAAAGAATGCATTGAAAAATCAGTAGTTAGGGAATTTATTTTAAGAAATTTATATCCCAAAAACTATGGGACGTACAGATGCCTATTAGCACTCAAATTGAACGTAATTAAATGTACTATAAAATAGTTTATAACATTTATGAAGGCTAGAAATTTTGGCCGAAACGTTGACACTAATAAATAAGTTTTTACTTATTTGTACCACATCATCAACCATCTTCTCCTCATATATTTTATTCATATCAACTATCATTTTATCATTAGTTGAGAGTAAACTGGATCAGTTGAAGTTGTGTTTTTACTGTTGTTATAACTTGGTAGACGACAGTAAATGTTAGGACAGTTAAGCTATTGTCCTACTAGAGTCCGTTTACTCGGTGACATTTTTCTGACACGACATCCCGTGTACTGCTATGGTGTAAACTGTATAACAGTTAACTTTACGATAAAATTTACTCTCGTGGCAGTATAGGAGTACTATCTAGCATGATAAACGTCAGTATATGCCCTGGTAGTAATGCTACTGTCACTTAATGCCCCTTTATTAGCGATTACGTTTTTTATTAACACTTTTTTAATTAAAAAAAAAATATTAGTGCCCCAACTTAGCAGATGGGAACAGACGTTCCATTCTGGGATTTATTGGCGATGCCGGTTCAAATCCGGCCTGGGACGTTGTCTTTTTTCATTGAATGGCGGTCCCACAAAATGAAAAACTTCGACCGCCAATCATGGTGAATATAAACGGTATACTAATAAATTTAAACCTGGATGTATGGAAAATTTCAATGCCATCAAAATATATAATAAAAACCTTGCTGATAACCTTCAAGAATATTAAATAACCTTAGTTCTACTACGAGGAGTAGTAGAAAAACGTAACTTTAATATTGAACTTTGGAAGGTTTAAAATACGCTTGCTATAGAATCCAAAACAAAACAATAGGGGAATGAGATAATAGTGAAGGGGTGGAGGATGCTACAAGATGATGATGAGTCCACTAGGCGACAGGAGACAACCGACAATAAAGTACTGAAGTCCTCAAGATGTTATCCAGGTGTATACCTTCGTCCACCTGGTCTGTATCACTATATAATATTACCTATACCTCTGGTAGCTGACAATATTACTAATACCCCTGGTAGGTGACAATAATATTTTTAATAAAACCTACTGCCCTGAAGTGCCACCTTATAGAATCAATAGATTTTTAACATTTTTTTTCCGATTTTCAAAAAACAGTTCAAACTTTACCGGGTTTGTCAATGGACAATTAAGTTTTTGTTATTAGTTAGGTCACATCCTCATTGAAATAGTGTGACAGAACTTAAATGCTGAATTTACAGAATGGATTTTTCTAAAGTATCTTTAATTTTGTTTGTTTGATTTTTCAATTCTTTTTATTGTTAACTATTTCTCATTTTTACTGGTATTGAAAAAATGGAGATATGATATATACATTTATTTAGTATTGATTATTAACTTAAAGAGATAAAAGATAAAATATTTGTTGTAGGCTGTAAACACATTTCCAGAAATAAGATCAATTATATAGAATTATTATATATCGTTAGAAATTACAAAAAAAAAATCTCGAAAAAATGATATTCAACACAGAAAGTCGTAGAAGGTATTTGAGAAAGAAGAAAAACTCATAAATAAATGGTTTGTTTTAACTGGCCGGCTCGTGTGAAGGTCACTACTAGCTAAAGTTTGCTTGTCAGAATAATGATCAAATAATTGCTTTTTTAATTTCACTTAACCAATACACAAGCCGCTGGATTGGCCGGATGACTAACTCATAAAATCGTTTTAATATTTTCAATATTGATTCAATAATAATTTAGAATTTAATAAATGGTCCAAGCGATTGACCTGGAATCCTCACACCAGACTGAAAAGACAGGAAACTGCACGTCGATTTCGACTATTACAGCACTTACTAGACAAACGGTCTAAACTTCCAACACTGTAATAAGGCCAATCTGGACATATGGAGTTGAGCTTTGGGGCTCCACTAAACCTTCGAATTCCTCTCGTATTCAATCCTTACAATCTAAAATCCTCAATGCTCCTTACTTTGTCACAAATAAAATTATACATAAAGACCTTAATGTTCCCTATGTAACCGATCTAGCCCGAACCAGATATCACTCATTCCATTATAAACTCTCTAACCACTCAAACCCTAGTATCTAATCTTGCATCCTCTTCCATTCCTGACAATCCTCCGAGGCGCCTGAAAAGAAGATGGCCACGAGACCAGCTAATGTAAAATGTCATTAGAGTGCTACCAATGGGTAGTTTCTCTACACGCCTGTAACACTCCAATTTAACTTAGATCAGATTTACTAAATGTATTATAATGTACAGTTGTAAATAGCAATAAATAAATAATAAAAAAAAATAAATGGTTAAGAATACAATGTAAATTGTTGTTAAATATTATCTTTTACTTTTTCAGTCATACTTTTACAAAAGAAAAATATTTCAAGTTTGGTACAAGAATTATTATAAAAAATATTTCTGTAGGGAGATAGTCCGGGTGGTGGTAAATAAAGGTATCAAAATAGTAAAAGAGAACTATTTATTGTTAAACAAAGTTTCGTCCCACTTTGCAGGGCATTGTCAGGGCTGTCAGATTGAGACAGAGATGACTGTTGTCAGATCACTGCACCTGATTTTTTTAGGTACTCTCCAAAGCAAGGGGCCGTCGTATATGTAAAGCCCGCATCACCGAACAGTCGAGCCGGCCAAAGCTTACCTTAGCCCCTGACACTCTACCATCCACAATAGCACTGCACTCACAGTTTAAACTAAGATTTCTTAAATCCTGAGTGAAATTAATAGTTATATGTTGTACCAAAAAATTTAGCCTTACCTTAACTGAGTTTTATATTAAATCTTCATTCAAGAAGGTAACAATATTTGGAACCTTCCATAATTCCAATCATATCTAGAGAAGGTATTTTGTATTGTTACCTCAGCTGGAAGCCTCAGTGAAAGACTTTCCTCTTGCCAGGTAAAATATGCGCTAGGAAAATTATTTTTGGGTTGGAAAAATTAGTTACATAAAAATGTTTGAAGTCTATATTTAACAAACAAATAGTATATACTATAAGGAAATAAAGCATAATATATATATCTTATGTGAAGTCGGGTGAAGATAATAAAAAAAAAAGGAAAAAGGGACACAGAAAAGACTCACTAGCTTGCTGCAATAATACTGCTATATTCCTGCTTCTAATTCCACTTATATACACTTTGTGTGTTTGCTTACGAGGGAGTTAGGATTATAGCTGATATTGTGCCTGGCCATCCCGTAACTTATATATAAACAAACCGAAAGAATTTTAAAACAAATTAATTTTATGCCTTAATAAAAAAAGAAAATGACCTAATACTCTATAAGCACTTAAACTAATTTCATAATCAAGAACAAAAGAAAACTGTCGATGAATGTGCCTTGAGCAAAGATGCGTAAATGTTTATATCTAATTTTACCAGATGACAGTTAAGAGGTTCTGGAAGCACGCAGAATAGTGACCCCTGTGTGAGTGAAGTTGCTTGGCCAAAAGTCTACAATGTTCTGACAATAGATCCTGCGATGCTGCGTGGAAAACTAAAAACTGCAAAGCAATGCCGTCATTGTTAACAATCGGGTATTGCCTCTTTGCCTTTCCCGCCAAAAGATCGTACCGCTTTTGTTGACAATCACATGTTTTCTTTTAGTAAACAAGTGCCTTTTTTATTGTTAAAATAAATATATTTCACAAATTGACTAAACTTAATAAAATTATTACATTTTTTTAATTTGATGTTGCTTCAACATGTATTATTCCGTTTCTTTTCAAATTCAATAAAATAGAATGGAATCGAGATAGACGAATCAACAGGCGACGAAGACTTTAAAGATTTACTCTCAGGCAATAGTGAAAAAAAAGTATTCCGTCCTCGACCTAATCATTTTTTACAGTGGTCAAAGAATTTTTTCAGCGATCTCCACTGTCAAAAGTGGCTGTTGAATAAATTTTAAACTTATTTGGACCCAAAATTTCTAACGATTAGCGATAGGAATTGTGGAGTTTGGCAGATATTTTAGTTCAAGGTAACCTGGTTAATAGAATTTGTAGACAAGAACCAGGTTCGCTAAGTTACCAGACTTTTACCAAACATTTGGACAAATCTAACAAGGGGAGTGCGAATTCGGGGCCACGGGTTTAGTTCAAATTTAGTAGGATGGTAGATTTAGTTTTTCTGTTGATGAAGAAATATTGTTATAGGAGCCACTACTCAATAATTTTTTTGATATTTGCAATTAAAGATGCAATGCACTCGATAAATTCAGTTGTGTAGCAAACGATTACACGTAATGGCGTTTAAGCAACGTATTTAGTGCTGCAGCAACGTATTGGTGTTCCTCGTCGTTAGGAGCCAGGTTCGAGTCCGTGGTGGGTGAATAACTTATTTTTATTTTATGTCTATTTTTATATAAGTTATGTATTGGCGAAAGCAAAATGTCAAAAAAGAGAAGAAGGAATAAGATGTAACCCGTTTGAACTGCTGTAACAAACTGGGTTTATTGTATTCGGTACATCTCTTATATACGTTCGATCAGCTGATCCCCTCAGTCAGCTGACATTGAAATAACAGCTGACTCCGTAACTCCCGTACCGTAACTTATACAAAGATACGTAATGGAGTTTAAATAAATTGGAAATGAAATGTCTTTAATGACTAGAAACCTTATAAGAGTTTTATTTGTCATTATCATTCGTATAAGTACATAATAATATTTATTACAACACCATAAAGGCATTTATTATTTTGTTGTAAATATTTTATAACGGATAGGATACTGCTACGCTAAACTTACTCGTTTGCCGAAGAACTGAATTTAACGCATGAATTGCATCTTCAATGACAAATATCTAAAAAACTATTTCGTATTGGCCCCTATAACCACATATCTTCATTAATAGGGAAAATAAATCTATCATCCTACAAAATGA
This sequence comes from Halyomorpha halys, assembly GCF_000696795.3. Taxonomy (NCBI): domain Eukaryota; kingdom Metazoa; phylum Arthropoda; class Insecta; order Hemiptera; family Pentatomidae; genus Halyomorpha; species Halyomorpha halys. The sequence continues at coordinate 232,808 of NW_027105273.1, forward strand.
TAGTGACCTCAAGACGTTGCACTTTCCAAGTTATACAAATCAATTAGTTTTACCGAAGATTAATGCAACTCCTAAGGAAGTTTTCAGTGTTTATTAAAAAAAGCATAAACATTAAGGTTGCCCCCAACAAATTCCCTTTTTTTTTCAAACCCTCCTGTAATGATTTTAGTGGGTATTTGGTACGTACATATAGGAGGTATGCTATATGTATAGCTGGGTGTTAAGGATACCTTGGATTACTTTTTGGCATAACAACAACAAATTCTCAGAATAACGTCGGTCTTATCTTATCTTTAATACATTTACTGATAACGAGTAGAGCAGACTTTGAAAAAATGGTGAATCGAGTAACAATTGGCTAAAAGAGGAAATCTGCGTGAAATATTAAAAAAAGTTTTTTTTTTTTAATATCACGTTTTGATATTTTCTGAACATTCTTATACTCCACTGCATAAAGATATACACTGCACTGTGATGAGCCGAAGTGTAGATCCTGAACTTCATCAATCAAATTATTGATGGATGGGCCTCAGCTCCTCCGTGACGTTTATTTAACGGCTTTAGGGAATATCCTCTATTCCTGAACAGCTTCCATAATTTTTAGACAGAAAATGCTGCGTAGATGTACGTTTTATTTTTTTGGTTTTTAGTAACACGACATTTTTTGTCTTTTAAAGTGTCTTATATCGTTTATGAGGTAATCACTTTTAATATTATAAGATCGCTTACAAAATAATCACTCTGTTTTAAGTATTCTTTTGGTTTTTTTAAGCAATTATCTATTATGAGTTATTTTCCTTATCGTTGATGTACAATAGCTAATTACAAAAATACTACTATAAAGACTCCACAAAACTTATTTATACAAGTGCCAAAAGATGTCAAAAGTACAAGTATTTGATTAGAGCTGACTAGAAAGGATCTAAAATATTATTATCGAATCTAAGGAATAGATTATATTTTTGTGATGGTCACTTCGATGTAAGTACAATGCAAGATACAAATTATTAGGTCATTGGAGGTTATATTTATTCCGAAAGACTGCTTTAAGTAACTAAAAACGTAATGAATTGCCCTTCCAGTTGGGAAACGATTTGGAGAATTAAGTTCGATACAAAAAAATGAGTTCAGTGAATATTTAATAACAGCTGAAAAACGTGAATGGATACATTAGTTTTCTTTGTTCACTTGTAATTGACGTCAAAAATGAAACCATTGTGGGAGCAAGAAAACGAAAATTAAAAATTAATTCTCTATCTACATGAATTAAAACATATATGATTGGGTTTCTAAATCGACTGGCAATAATACTAACATTATTATTTTTTTATAATTTATTTATAGTTATTTTCAACTGTATAAAAATATACACAAAAAGTTTTTTTATTTATTTATTGACATTTACTACTGTATATAAAATACAACAAGCAAATTTGAAGTAAGATCATAATGATATGATTCAGCATGTAGAGAAACTATCCAGTAGTAGAACTCTAAAAACAATTTGCAATATAAGGTCATGAGGCCATCTTCTTTTCAGGCGCCTCGGAGGATTGCCAGGAATGGAAGAGGAAGCAAGGTTAGAAACTAGTGGGTTTGGGTGGTTAGGGAGTTTATAATGGAAGGAATGATATGGGGTTCAGGCTAGATCGGTTACATAAGGAACATTTAGGTCTTTATGGACGATTTTTTTTGTGACAAAGTAAGGAGCATTGAGGACTTTACGAAGGATTTTGGATTTTAAGGATTGGATACGAGAGGAATTCGAAGGTTCAGTGAAGCCCCAAACCTCAACTGCGTATGTCCAGATGGGCCTTATTATTGTCATGTAGATCAGTCTTTTGTAATTAGTTGGAAGTTTAGACCGTTTATCTTAGTTAGTGCTGTAATAATTGGAATCTACGTGCATTCTCCTGCCTTTTTAGTCTAGTGTGAGGATTCCAGGTTAGTTGTTTGTCAAGGTATAGTCCAAGATAACGAATCTTTTCTACAGGAGTAAGAGCTACATTATTAAAGTATACAGTGGGGCAGTCGGCAGGTTTACGACGAACAGTAAAGGTGATTTGATGGGATTTATTTTTATCCTCCAATTTCGACACCATTCTTCGAGGGTTGTGATATGGGACTGGAGAGTTTGGGATGCAACCAAAGGGTTATTATTAACTGTGAGCACACATGTGTCATAAGCATACGTGGTAAGGATAGTGTTAGGAGTTGTTGGGTTTTCAGCTGTTTAGACGAGGTAGAGGATGGGACCGAGGATACTACCTTGAGGAACACCAGTGGATTGAAAATAGAGTGATGAATAGGAACTATTGTGGTTTAGTTGGAATAATCTATTGGTAAGAAAGGAACGGATGATAAGAAAATATGTAGGAGGTAGGAAAAAGACTCCCGCGCAGTACATACGTTACGTGATCCAAAGAAGACGAGACAACGTCCACCACAGGATGACATTGCTGGATAGTGGAGTGGGATGTTTGGAATCCAAAATGGTGATCTGGGATTATATGATTGGAATCTAAGATGGAGTATAGGCGTTTCAAAAGGAGTTTTTCGAGGATTCTTCCCATGATCGGTAATAGAGAGATAGGAGGCTATTGGGGTTTGGGGATCATTTTGATTATAAATAGTTTCCATGGGTCAGGAAAATATGCGGAATGGAGAACGGCGTTATATATGCAGGTGAGGAATAGGATGGCTTTTCGAGGAAGAAGTTTAAGGATGTGGGATGTTATTATGTCGGATCCAGGAGCTTTGCGGGTAGGTAATCGCTGAATGATGAAATTGATGTTTCAGAAGGATAAAATGCTTTTGGTGGTATGGTCATTTGGAGTGGAATATTTAGTTCTGCTTCAATACATTTAAGGTGAATTGGGTTAAGGATATCGGGATGCGGAATAAAGGTTTTAGAAAGGTGTTTGCGATTTTTGTTTGTCAGTCATGGTCCAGGTTTGGGATTCGGTGAGAAGTGGATGGTTAAAATTATTGAAATTCAGTAGCTGTTTTGTGGTTCTCCAATGATTTGTCAGTAGTTGTAAGATTTTCAGTGAAGTTAAGTAAATTTTGAAATTTCTAATTTCTGCTTTAAGTTTGTTAGTTAATTTGGTGTAATACGTTTTATCAGTTGGATATCTGTTACTATGACACTTCGATCTTGCTCTTCGTTTTTCCCTTATTAAGATACAAATATACTGTCGCAGGTTAGTTTATTTATTATTATTCATTTTACTAGTTCTATACGTGTTTTCATTTATACTTGTTCTTACTGATTCTGTGAGCTTTTCTATAGCCTCGTCGATTTCTTGTTTGTCTTTAGTTGAATGTACAAGTAGTTTTTGTTCCAATTAGTATCTAAATCCGTCCAACTTAACTCTTCCTCTAATCAATGAAGAAGTGGAGGGGTTAGGTACGAAACTTGAATATAAAAAAAGCAGAACTGGACTATGATCTGATGAAAGGTCATCCAGGGATTCAACAATGGTTTGAGAGGAGGAAATCTAGGAGGTGATAAATGTGTCAATGATATCCGGTCGTTTTTTTAGGGGTGTAGGCCAATAAGTAGGATTTTTGGGCGAGAGGATAGCATAAGAATTGGAAGTGGAAACTCGGGATAAGATATTCCACGGGGGCTGGTTGTTCGGCATCCCCATCGTTGGTGTTTAGCAATGTAGTCTCCTCCAGCAATGAAGCGCGGTCCGAAGGTTCGGAGAATCAAGAAGGTTATAAGAAAGGTTATTACCAGGAGGACAGTATACAGCTGAAAATGTAACATGGAAAGGGCGAGTCGAAATTATTACCGAGGTCGATTGCATTGCATCAGTTGGATTGGAAGGAATAAAGGAATGGGATAAGGATTTGTGGATAAGGGTGCATGAATCAGCATGGGAAGTGTTATCTGGGTGGTCTGCTTTATAAGTGATGCAGTCATGTATGTAAGAGTGTGTCCAATATTTTATAGCAAGAGCACGCAGTGTGCACAGCTATGCATGTCATATGCAGCAATGAGTTGTACCCACGGCTGCGAACACCCGTATTGTCTAATAGGCAGGGTAGGGTGATAAATAAGTGAAATGAGTTTCAGTCAGTGGGGCAATGTCAATGTGCTTATCGTGTAGAAATAAGTTAAGTTCGTCACGGTGGTTTTGCAGACCATTGGCATTCCATAACAAGACAGCTAGGGACCTTGTACTCATCGTGGGAAATTAAACGGGATTTCGGATAGGATTCGAGTTAGAAGGTTAATCAGGGGTTTGATGGTCTCTTGAAGATCTTTCAGGAAGGATGTAAGAATAGAGGTTATGTCCATTAGATTTTGGTAAAGAGGATATGGATCAGGAGCTTGTAATGAATGGTTTGTATGACTAGGAATGGTGATTGTGGAGTGGGCTCTTCTTGATAATGCGGTGCTAGGGTATGAGGTGTTGTGTCAATTTTTAATGGTAGTTGGGACGAGGATTTTATCGGATTGGATTAACAGTTGGATGTGGTGGCGGCAATTTCACCCGTAAGGGTAGGTGATGAGGAGGATTATGATGACGTGGTGGTTGAGGCTTAGTATGAGAGGTCAGAGGCTTGGGCTGAGAAGTCTGAGGGGCCTGACTACCAGAATGTTGATTCTTGTTGATGATCTCGGAGTATGTCTGGCTTGAGTCTTGACGAGATTGATCCAAGGTTTTTGCGGTAGAATGCTGCGATTTGATGTCCTGAGCTGATGATTTCTTTAAGTTTGGGGAAATTACCAAATTTTGGGTTTCAGGCGGTAGGGTGCTGGATCGATCTAGGGCTTTTGATGTCATCAAAGAAGATCTCTACTTGTGTTTATTTTTATAAACCTCACAGCCTCTGGGCTTGCTGGGTGATACAAAAAGTAAATTTTCTGTTAGTGATACAATAACATGATACAAACATGTGGAGAATCCAACCACTGATAGAATTCCAATAACATTTCTAGAGGAGAAGATCTCGAGGTCATCTATTTTCAGACACCTAGGAGGATTATTAGGTATTGAAGGAGTATCCAGGTAAGAACAAGTTGGTTGAGGTGGTTGGGAAGTTTATCCATGGATGGATTGATATCTGGTTCTGGCCATATGGAACACTGAGGTCCTGATGGATGACTTGATTTGTGACAAAGTATGTTCCTTACTTTATATAAGTAAAGAAAAACGTATTGCTATAACCCTGAGATGATACAAAACGAAATGGTAAAAACATCCTCGAAACTTCAGTAAAATTAGTATATAAAGAAAATGTACGAGCCAGTTCTGAATACACGCGTCTTTTACAAGAACCCCGAAATTAGCTCTTATATCAAATCCAACTTCTTCCTACACATGAATAAAAGTTATAGAGAAGATTTTACCTGTCTTTTATTTCGTATTATGCATAGAGTTATAAGTAATGTATGAATATTTTTGTACATTTTTAATATATATTTATTAATAAATTCATATTTCTAATCAATCGGATATTATTTTACATTATTATTATATATATGAATTGCGCCTTTAACTCAAGGCCATGTATTCCTTCACTTTTGATTAATTTGTTGTGAACTATATGAAATTAATTGAATGAAATAAAGCATAAGGTAATAGAAAGATAATTTATTTCTAGAGGTTGGTTATAATAAATCTATTGTTACTACAGGTTTGAAGGGTGGCCGTAATAATCTCCGAATTAAGTTCCGTGGCCATCTTCTTTTCAGACACCTCGGAGGATTATCAGAGATTGTTAAGGATGAGAGATTAAGAACTAATGGATTAGGATGGGTAAGGAGTTTGGAGTGAAAAGACACATATCTGTTTACGGCTAAATCTGCAACGAATGGGATGTTAATGTCTTTGTGGATGAGTTAATTTGTAACATAATAAGGAGCATCAAGGATTTTATGGAGGATTTTGGACCGTATGGATTGGATTCGGGAGCAATTCGATGCTTTTGGAGCCCTAAAGCTCAACTCCGTATGTTCAAATAAACATTATTTAAAATTTCTTTTTTATATCATCAAATGCTCTATTGATAAGTTTCCAATGAGAGGCAAACGTATTCGCCAGTTAAAATAAAGGTTTACTCGACTAATTAAAATCATATATCAAAACATATTCAGTTTATCAAATAAATGTTACAAATCAAAATTTTCAAACTAAATTCAACTTATCTATACGAGATGCTTGAATAATACTTTTTAATTAATAACATTTCAAAATATATATATATTATTATAGATATATCGACTTAATTACATTACTGTTACATTAGGTATAATCCAAAATAGTGTTCTGAGATATTGATCTTCAGACTTTTCACAACTTCGCTACACTTATTGAGGCCATGAAGTATTAAGTCATAGATCTTTCAAATAATCGTTGCTATCCTTTTTTCTATTATTATTTTTTTAAGGACCCCCTTTCCGATCATTTCTGACATACAGGGGAGGTTATTTAGAGGTAACTAACCTATTCTGACCATGGTGGAGGGGATCCAGTTTTCATTCTTAGGAACGCCACAGAAATGAAAAAGTTGACCCTCAGGCCGAATTTGAACCGGCGCCACAAACAGTTTTCAGGTTGCAAAGACCTCTGCGCCTCAAGCTCCTCAGTTACGGATGGCACGTTGGCGCTACTATCCTACTTTTATGTAAATAAACTCAATAGTTTAATTAACAACGCGGGGATTTCCGAAGCACGTTTATACCTCGCATATTCCGGAAACTTTTTTTCGTACTCCAATTAATAAGGCGTTTAAATAAACTATTTATTTGGTTAATATTTCTTCTATAATATTCATTATGAAAGGATAGGTACGATTAATGAATGGAGAAAATTCGATTTTTCAAAACTTTTTTATTATTAAAAACTTACAATAGGGAACTATAAATAAAGGAAAACATTTTTAACTATTTGCTCAGAGGAACGTTCTTTTAAGAATCGTCTTTAAATATTATTAATTCGAAAAGTTGTTTCCGCATTTTCAAAAATTAATTCAATAATTATTGATTTTTCTTAATTTGGAAAAAGATGTTGAATTTGAAAAAAAATTGTATCTTTGGAATTATTGATCATAAAAAGCTCTATTATGGCACATTTCAGCTAATTTACTCTTCTTTAAATGGTTCTATTAAGTTCATTAGTGTTGTATGTACTTTCGTATGAAAACTTAATTTTTCATAACGTTTAAAAAAAACTTTTTTTTTATTTTTTATTCTCCCTTACTATGGGTACCACTCATCAATTTTTTACTATTATCTAAATTTAGTTTTCGTTAAAGTAATCCGAAAGTGGGGTGAAATTTTAACTTTTTTTTTTTTTTTTTTCACCGGACTGTTGAACTATCAAAGATAAATGAAACCAAATTTAAGGATTCCGTGGAAGGGGATTGTGTCAGATTGGGTATAAATCATTTGAAAGTGAATAAAAAAAAGTTTAGGGTTCATCTACATTATTTTATTTTATTTATTTTTTTAAATTTCATTTATTGATATTTACATTAGTATAATATGGAATTGAGCTCTGGGGCTCCACCAAACCATCAAATTCTTCCCGCATCCAATCGTTACAATCCAAAATCCTACGTAAAATCCTTGATGCTCCTTATTACGTCACAAATAAACTCATTCATAAAGACCTTAACATCCCATTCGTTGCAGATTTGACCCAAACCAGATATGCGTCTTTTTATTCCAAACTCCTTAACCATCCTAACCCATTAATTCTTAATCTTTCATCCTTAACAATCCCTGATAATCCTCCTAGGCGTCTGAAAAGAAGATGGCCACGAGACCTTCTAGTTTAAATTAATGTTTGAAGTACCACCAATGGGTGGTTCCTTCCCAAGATTTTCAAGTGTATATGAAACGTACTACATATTTACCTATTGTATTATTTTGTATAGTTGTAAATTACAATAAATAAAAAATTAAAAAAAAAACAAAAACAATTGTTTAAAAAATACAGGAAGTAAATTTGTTCCTAATGACATAATGATAATGATATGATTCAGCATATAGAGAAACTACCCAGTAGTAGAATTCTAAAAACATTTTACACTATATAAGGTCATCTTCTTTATCTACATTATAAATTTTGATATTTAATTAGCTTTTTAAAATAAAAAAAGTACGACTGCCAATTAGTAATCGACTAAAAACTTGCTTCTCTAATGGAGTAAATTTGAATAACGAACTATATCACTCAGTGTGCCTTGCTTAGTCATTAAAAACTGTACCCAAATGGCATTAATGTGATCTCCCTTTTATCCTAGAAGCTAACGATGACACTTGCTTACAACAGCTTAATTATTTTTGCTTTGCCTAGTTGAAATAAAAAAGCATGAATTCTCATAATGAAATAAACAAATAGTTGAATTTCAGTCTTCTGAAAAGTGCTTCAAACATAATGCTACGTGTTGACTGATATTTTCATCCTGGTTCTGTATGTATTATTTAATATTTTCAAATTTATTTTAAATATATTTATATACTGTTGCTTTATTGAATGGTTTTTTCTTCTGAACATATTTAAAATTCATTTACAAAAAAAAATAAATTAAATAAAAAGGAACAGAAAGTATTTATTAACTATTTATTTGCGGACGTTTCGCTAGACTTCATCAGGGCTAAAAGAGATGCAAATTTATTTAGTTGTTTTGTATCTTTTCTAGCCCTCACGAAACTCTGTAAAGTGGGCTGAAACATCGCCAAATAAATATTCAACTATTTTTGTTACTTTTTGACCACACCCCCTTCAAATTAAAAAAATATGGTCAATCATTTATAAAATACAATTTTGATTTCTAAAAAAAAAAGTTTACTATTAACATGTGACACTCACACCATTTTTTTAAACCATTAATTACATCTTATTCTAGGTTAGTTCATAAAAATTTGTGTAGAGTACTCTATAAACATATAGCTATAATTATAAATTGAAAAAAAGTCTGATTAGTACTTGGTTAAAAATTGATTTCCTACCATCTCTGTTAGTCACATAATTAGCTATGATTCGAGGTTATTAATTTGGTATTTAAGAGTAGAATAAAATGGACAAACCGTATTAGAAATTACATTTGGCGAAGTCGATTATAGAGTATGTATTTACATCGGGACCTGCTCGTGCTATACTGCAGGTGTTCCGAGTATAGTTTTATGATTATAATTAAAATGTGTGGAAAAGGGGGGCTGAAAGTTGTGAGTCACTTTCTGCTCATAAGCTCATAAAAACATGCATATATTTCCTTCTATTTATAAAGTATTAATCCCTGGAGGGGCAGATGATATTAGTGTGTTAGGTTTTTAATTTGCTTTAATTATTTATAGTAATATAAGAAAGGAACAAGTTTGGGTGCTCTCATGGCATAAATAATAATGTGCTTATCTGGTGACGTCTTCGCCACCGCGGTGACGTACCGTAGTCACTTCCCTCGTCTAGGTTGTGCTGTGGGCGAATATGGTGAATACCATGTGATCGTCTGATGTCTGAAAAGACGTCTTTTCCTCTCAGAGGCTGGCCAGCGTGTCCTGGAGCCTGGTGTGATGGTAGGGGTAGGCCAGGTCCTAGCTTGCATTGTGCATAGGCAGGGGCGGCATTGTAGTCGCAGCGTCTTCGGAGCCTTCCGGTGTCCGCGGAAAGGGGGGGCATCAGAAAATGAGACCCCCGACCCCGACTTTATATAAATTCAAAAGGCAACGACAAAAATCGGATTACTTAAATCCGACAGTATGTTCACATTAATCCTAACTTTTGTTAGGACGCTAGGTTAAAAAAGAAATTATTAGTAACTAAGGCTTCGCTCCGCTTGGCAGGGCTTCATTGGTGTTGAGTACAGGAGGAAGGAAAGTGGAGCGGCGTGGGTTACTAATAAATGTTTTCTAATAATTTTGTACCATTGTTGATCTCAACCCTGACCATCTTCATACGATCATCACATACGTGGAGCACTAATAATATTCCAAAAATTATTCACAATTAATCCTCTGATGGCCAGATATGCCTTAGAGGTTAACAGAGTTCCTAGCATCATTCCTAGGGTTACCGTGATTGAAGGACATGTCCTAAGATTCCCGTTGTCCTTCAGTATAATTTTAGGCTTCAATGGAAGACGATCATATTTATTCCTTTTTTAAATTTTTTTTATTGTGGTGTCGTTTTTTTTTTTATAATTCTTTTATTTTTTCTCATTTTAACTAGAGTTTCATTAGAACTATGATTGAAGTATTTTACTGTCGAGATTTTGTTGGTATTTTCTGTCACTTTTTAATAATGTATATTAGTATATTATGTTACTGGAATAAACCATGTTAATGGCAAACGTTTTTTATTTTGGAAATTAAAGTTGTTTTTTGTTTAAAGGTACTTCAAATATTTTTGGAGGAAGATCCCTTCTTGAATTCAACAGTATATAACAATATTTAAAATTAACAATAAATAATAGTAAGGAGGTTACTTTACTTTCACACTACACTTCGATCAAAATATCAATCTAATCTTCAATTTAAAAAGCGCCTGAAATTGAAAACAGTATGAAACCCTCCACTGCCATCCTCCGTGATAGCATTATGATAATATCATAAATAATGATCATAACATAAAAAAAAAGGACAATCCTTCCCGTCCGAACCCACCTCATTAAGGATGAGGAGGCGGTCCTATATCATTTTTGAAATATTTTCTTAAAACGGAAAGTAGACACATAAGATTGTTAAATCCAGCAATATTTAAAAAGCACCAAGAATCAGAAAACGGCGTGAATACTCTCATCATTACACAATGATAAAGAGAATTTAGAAATTTGTATTGGATAATTACTTTATAATATAATAAAAACTAGTTTCACAAAAGTGAAAAGATTATATAAAAAGTAAGTTGTCATTTAAAGATTAAATTAGGGCCATCTGTAGCTGACGGTGTTGAGGCCTTGGTCTTTGCAACATAGTTTGAATGCGGCCTGCTGTTGACTTTTATTTTTGTGGCGGTTCCACAAAATAAAAATTTGACCCCTCACCATAAAATATAGCGACGCCCTGTAGGTACTATAAAGTATTTGATGATGTTTATCATCATAGGGGTAATAGTTCTTATGATATTTTCCAAAATAAATTAACAAAACGTTAATTTATCGTTGTTGGGATGTGACTACTATGATAGAAACTACTACTCCTACGAACATAAACATAATAAACTACTTTGTAGTACATTAAACTAAACTAGCTTTAATTTGATTGCTAATAGACATCTGTACATCGAATGGTGTTTGAGATATAGGTTATAAAAATAAATTCATAACTATTGATTTTTCAGTATATTTTTTTATGAAATGTTGCAATTTAAAAAGCTCTCGGGAACTATTGAACGTAATTATGTTTATTCAGGGCCCATGTTTCAGCAGAATTACTCTACTTTAAATAGTTTTTTAGTGTTAGTAGTTTTAAAGATAAAGAGCTCCAAATGAAAAATTATTTTTTTTAATGTTCTGAGATAGGCGCTATTTTTTATTCCCCCTCACTATAATTGGCAGACTATGATTGATAGTTTTCATTAAAGTAGTATAAAATTAGGGTGAAGTAAGTGCCCTTTTTAGCTCTTTTGTATTACAGGGTGTCAGGGGCTGAGTTACGCTTTGGCCTGCAGGACCGTTCGGTGTTGCGGGCCTTGCATATCCGACAGCCCCGTGCTTTGGAGAGTACCTAAAATAAAATCAGGTGCATCGATGAACTTATTTACTTAAAAAGGGAAGAGACTTAAAGATAGTTAAATCAAGGAATATTTAAAAACGACCTGAAATTGGAAAACCGTGTTATTTTCATTCATGCCAATTATATTTATTATTTTGGTTATTAAATACATTTAATGAAATAAATGCTAGTAATTAGTAACGAGTTTGAAGAAAAAATAGTTATTTAAAGCTAAATTTTCTTCAATAAAAGAAATAATGTGTATAATATGATATTTTATTTTTTAGAAAGAGTCTTACATTGCTTATTTGATTATAATAATCCTTCTGATTTTTTATTGTTTTTAGAAAATCATTATCGAGTCTTAATCTACGTATTAAAATTTAATTTTTTTTGGCCACACACAAAATCAAGCAGCTAAAATTATTTTTTGGCATGACGACATTTCGAGATAAGCCTAGTCCCTGGGCTTATCTAAATAGTGCAAGTGTTATATTAATTTATTTCGAATTTTAGTTTTCTTTGTTATTTAAGCAGTTATGTATCATAAGTTATGTCCCTTATTGTTCTTCTCCAGTACCTAATTACAAAAATACTAAAGACTCAACAAAAGTTGTTTATCAAAGTGCCAAAAAAGATTTTAAAATTAGAAATATTTGATTAAAAGTGGCTAGACTACTTACATAAGAATAGTGTGAGGAACACTGTTTGAAAGTGAGTATCAGCAATTCTTATAGTATTTTTAGTAAATAAAATGAAATTTAGAATATACTTACACAGATATACACTTCTGAAAAAAAAATTAAAGTCTGTACCGCTACAATCCATGAAGGGTCAGGGGTTCGGTACTTAATTAAATCCAATTAAGGGTACCCAATTTAAGAAGCTGGGTGAACCCCAGGAGGGCTCCAGAATCCACAGGAATCGAAACAGAAAACAATTTTCTTCCTAGCCGGACTCGGGTCCTTAGAGTTAGTAGCCACGCGCTTTGCCCTGGGGCTACCACGCTCCCTATTAACTTCTGAACTCTACGGAATAGAAATACGGGATTGTTGCAAAACTTTCGCAAGCGTTGATTCTACGCAAATTTGTACTTTATGCTGTCATGTATTCCATCATTGTTTTTGAAAAAAAAAAGACAGCAAAATACATATTATATTTTTTTTATTTATTCTTTCCTTATTATATACATGTTATATTTCTTCCTTTTATCAGTTGCTATTTCCGTTTTCATTTATCGTTTATAACCTTTTATTTTTCTTATTTAATTTTTACGTTTCATTGTATACTCTTGTCATTTTCCATTTACTTTTTTTTACTTATGTTAAGTGTTTGTATCTTTTTTTTAACACTGACGAAGCCCTGTAACGTGGGGCGAAACTTTGGCGCAAATAAAAATAGTTATTACTATAGGGTCTTTTTTTAAGCCCGATAGAACTTGAAATTGTAAAAAATAACACAAAAAATTAAATTGTAATCAAAATTTTTTTTTTATTCGAAAGATCAATACGTGACATTAACATTTGAAAATGATTTCGGGCATATGGGTTCAGCGATGAGGCGCATTTTTGGCTTAACGGGTTTGTTAATAAGCAAAATTGCCGCATATGGTCGTGCGATTTGACACCTCTCGATTATTTCCTGTGGGGCTACGTGAAGTCACTGGTTTATGCTGATAAACCAGCAACAATTGACGCCTTGGAGGCCAGCATTGTTCGTGTTATTCGTGACATACGGCCAGCAGTGCTCGAAAAAGTGGCCCAAAATTGGACGTCCAGAATGCGCTTCGTCAAGAACAGCCGCGGTGCCCATATGCCCGAAATCATTTTCAAATGTTAATGTCACGTATTGATCTTTCGAATAAAAAAAAAATTTTGATTACAATTAGTTTTTTGTGTTATTTTTTACAATTTCAAGTTCTATCGGGCTTAAAAAAACACCCTATATTTGAGATTAATTTGACATAATAATTTAAAAAAGATAAAAAGTCGCTAAAGAATCGCTAAATCAGTGTTGATTGTTTATGTCTACATGACATAACATGTGAAAGCATCATCATCTAGCGTCAGCCTACTGTTGCTACACAGATTAAAAATACTGTTTTATAAAATTAATATTAAAAATTCATTCTGTAACTATAGTAATCAAAATATATTATATTGGGTTTATTAATTGATTTACAATAATATTAATATTATAAAATAAAATTCCATGTAGTCTAATTAAAGAAAAACAATATAATATTGTAACATTATTAAAGGAATTTTTATGACCAACTTAACCTACCAGGTTTTGTCTAAATATAATTTCTGTGACTATTATATAGTAAAAAAAGGCAGTGGGTTAACTTAATGGTTATAGCAGTGTCGTTAAGTTTACCCTAATTCTGCTCAGGGACTAGTTCTGGGTTGGCTGGAATTTCAATTGTCTATAAGCAGAGATGGGAAAAAATTAGCTATTACTGAAACTAATATCTAAAGTTGCCATGGATACGCCCTTAATAATGAATCAACCATTGATTAATAAATATCGTATCCATGACAATTTTACCTATTAGTTTCATTGTTGTTCAACTCTGTCTATAAGCAGTTAGTTACGACAAAAATGTGTATTCCATTATTTTATAATTGAGAATAAGTTGTAAAACATTTATTTATAGATTTTTTTTTTAATACTTTTACTTACCTATATGTGTATGAAATAATATCAATTGTATTTAATACTGTCAATATAATTTTAATGATCATATTGTTTGATATATATTTTTATTATCGTTCGGAACTTGTAGTTTTATTAATAACAACAAAGTTTATCCATATTGTCTCAACTTTCTTTACAAAAGTATCCAAAGTTTCGGCAGTTCCGGCCATCTTCAAGTTAATAGTAGTACAATTCAAAATTTGTGTATGGGTAGAAATTATAGAAGTGCTATAGTGAAAAACTTGTTAATTTTAACTATGTTATATTGATTTGAAAACTAAAACCCATTAGTTCTTAATCTCTCATCCTTTGCGATCTCTGATAATCCTCCTAGGCGTCTGAAAAGATGGCCATTGGGTGTTCTAATTTAAAGAAATGATTGAAGTAACATAACTAACATTAGTGGTTCCTTCCTAAGATTATCATGTCTTTTGAAACATTTATCACGTTTCCTGATCGTATTTTTTTAGACAGTTGTAAAATTTAATAACTAAAAAAATAAAAATTAATCTCTATTCAGAGTAAAGTGGTCTTTGAAAATTGTGCATTGCTCGCACTGCACTGCGTTATTATTTTTTGCTATTCAATCTCTGCTGATTGGATCGAGGGAAAAGGAATTCAAACGAAGGGGAACTGAAAAGGTGAATTTGCTTTGTGCCTGTTTGTCCTGACTCAGCAATTTCATGAATGCTTCACTGATTAGTGATAATTGTGATAATTTCCTCACAGTCATAGTTTTTTGGTTGGTAATAATGTAATATAATAATAAAATAATGTCTACAATATCATTATATTTAGAATTTTAATAAATAAAAAATAGCCATGAATTTACTATTTTTATAATCTTATTTTTGTTGGAAATTCGTTTCTGTCGAATAAAACATACTTTGAAAAACGAAATATTCTTTTTTGAGTTAAAATTAGTCCTTTGTTGTTATTTATTTGTTTTCGGGACGTTGCTTACATATTCCAATATATTTAGTCAGCACAGTAAATAGCTTACATATTCCAATATATTTTGCCAGTACAGCAAATGGCTTATACTTACAAATATATTTAACCACAAGAGCAAATGGCTTACATATTCAAATATATTTAGCCAGTACAGTGAATGACGTATATTAAAAAAAATTACAACCCATGAAGGAAGTAACAGTACTTCCTTCATGGGCTGTAATTTTTTTAACTAGACCAACGGTTGTGCAAGGAGATGATTTGGTCAGAATCAGGCTCAATGCTAGATTTTTACCCAATAAGAGTACCCACTTTATAAGGCTGGGTGGACCCTGGAGGGCTCCCAAACTCAAAGGGATGACTCATTGGCTACAGGTTAGAGATAATAATTATTTGCCACCGCCGGATTTGAACCCTGGTCCTTTGAGTTAATAATCCTTTACCAATGAGCCTTACCAATGAGCTACACACAAATGCCTTAGTACAGAAATAAAATGTAAATATACAAATATATTTAGCCAGTACAGTAAAGAGCTTACATTCACAAATATATTTAATCAGTATTGGCTTAAATATACAAACATTGATCCTTATAAGAATAATAATTTAAAAACTATTTATATAAATTAATAATACACAATACCACTGAGCTGGGCATGCTACTCATAATTGACTTTTTTCTCAATTAAAGAACATAAACATTATCAAACATACAAAAATTACTCATCGTATTCAATAGATAGGTTTCCAATATCCATCCATGTCTTGGAGATAAGTGAATATAAAAACTTGCTATTTTCATAGTAATCATGGATATACACCAAAATATTTCTTTATAAATTAAATTTATTTATGCGATTTCTGATTCTCCATACCTTGCTATGTTATATATTAATTTATTTAAAATTTTTGGTTTTACAAAAATATATTATGCTTCATTATTGCCACCATTATTAATCTGAAAAAATAATTCTTTTTTTCTCTAGTTATTAACAATTTTTTTTCGAATTTTTTATTGATACGTTGTTTATTACAGCGAACAATCAGAAATGGTTAATTTTTTTTAATTTGGTAATTAAGCATTTCCGGTTTATTAAAAAATAATTTAATTATATATTGATTTAACTGGTTCGTCGTTGTAATATCGTTATAGATGACGGCAAAAAAGTGTATAATCGATTATAAAATGTGCAATTTCTGTTAAACAGATTACATCCAAAAATAAACATACCTGGCACATACCATAAATACAAAATTTCAGTATCGCAAAACTTTTCGTTTTGAGCTAAAAACACACATACACACAGAACTTTGCTGGTAAGATTTTTGTGAAGAGGTGGATGAAGACCCGTGGGGTAGGTATTTTAAAGTAGTACTTAAGAAACTATGTAAAGACAAAAAGTGGGGAGCTACGAGATCGAATGTTGTGGACAATATTGTCGTCACACTATTTCTGGAACAAGAGAATAATATTGGATGTTTAG
>NW_027105273.1:249689-252542 GCF_000696795.3 Halyomorpha halys
TATTATATATATATAATATGGATTATGATATAATATGGATTATGATATAATATGGATTATCCACCAATCCCGCAAGGGCAGGGCACCATGATTGGGCAGAATTCCAAATGTGGCTCTCAAACAACGGCTGGATCTTTTCATCGTTTCTGCATTCATTCAGGCTCATTTTCTAAATCTTGGAAGAGTCATCGCCCTGGACTTATTCCAATGGATAAAAGAAGACTGGAAGACCATGTATGAAAATCCTTTCCTCTAGGCTACAAGAGTTCACGGAGGGTGTAATTAGCCTCTCATGGGCTCAATATGGATTTCGAAAAGGATGATCCACGGTAGACGCTATTGGATTAGTAGTCGAGATTGGGAGAGTGAGAAGTGCCAAGTGTTATGCAGCAATCATCACTCTAGATGTCAAGAATGCTTTTAACTCTGCAAGATAGATCTGTTTATTAGATGCCGTACGGACTATGCTGGTACCTGTCTATCATATGAATGTTCTTACCGACTACTTTAGGGATTGATTTCTATTTCATCTTTCAGACATTGGCCAAAGAAGGTGCAAGGTGACTGGTGGTGTCCCATAGGGCTCCGTTCTAGGACCTCTTCTGTGATGATGGACTACTAGAAAGTAGCAGAAGTCTTCTTACCACTTTTGTACCTACAATTATTTTATATGGAGCTCCAATTTGGAATGAAACGATAGTTTCCAAATCTTATAAGTGACTGATAGTTTCTGTTTATCTAAGAACAGTAAGTGCTTCTTGAACTGTTTTCTATGAGGCGGTGTGCGTGATAGCCAAAATGCCGCCTGTTGAACTTCTCGTCGATGAAAGAAATAGGATTTATGGACGACTTTTAACGCGTTTCGAGAGCGGAAAACAATTATCAGTCAATGGCAACATCATGGGGAGGGTGCAGATTCCGAAAGGTGGACTTACATGTTGATACCCGATATTGGTTTATGGAATGGTCGGCGACATGGTGAGTTGGATTTTTATGTAACTCAACTGTTATATACTACCAATTCTGCTAGAAATAAAACAACACCAGAGAATGCCCTACATGTGCAGCTATCGCAGAAACATCGGAGCACGTATGTTTTACTTGCAGATGCTTTGCATAAGAAAGAAGCCAATTGGAAAGATTGGTGAAGGAAGTATCACACTAGAAAACTTAGTGAGTCACATGCTGCGCTCAGACTAGCATTGGGAAGCAGTGAGAAAAATCGTCTCAGTTGTTAAGAGGTTAAGAGTGGAAGAGAGGACTAGAAGGTGTGACAAGCGTGGAAAATATGAAAAACATGAGGCAACACTCAGCCAGTTCCTTCCATGAACTGATGCCTCGGTTCCGTGAAGAGGAATTAACAGGTTGTAGGGAGGTGGTTTTAGTGGGTAAAAGCCACACAAGAATGGGTACTATCCTTTTCCATCAAAACACTAGCAACAAAATTCTCTCACACAACGTGTTTTGCGAAACTCAGTTATTAGGATAAGGAGGAAATAGAAACGTGTATTTCCCTTGAAACCTTAGTTCCAACTTTAACTTCCCCATACTGGTGTAATGTATTCAAATTTCAAGGTTAATTTATATATTTTTTTAACTCACATATCCACTACAAAAAACATGTGTTTTTTATGTTTATTCAAATACAGATTTACTTAACCTAATTGTAAAATTAAAAGAACAATATTAACTAACAAAGGCCCTATTCTAACTTATCCTAATTATATCTATGTACTTATTACTAACTTATAATCTAACCTACAATTAAAATACATAGAATTATTATCTATGTCCAAAAGTTTAGTACTTGCACTCAGCTGGTCGTGGCAGAGAGAGAGAAAGATCACTTCTCAATCCACAGTTTTTAAAAATAACTCAGCTCACAGAGAAACCAAAAAATACACTAGCTTTACATCAATGTCCATTCATTAAAAACCCAACCGACGACAGAACATATGATTTTTCTCTCCGTCTCTGCCCAATACCTCCCGCGCATGCGCTGCTATCACCAATTCTTCTGTCTTGTCTATTACACTGGTATATTTAAAGTTAAGTGAAATCATTAATTTATTACAAACTGCCAAGGAATAAATATAAAGAAAAATCTTGTTTTTAAATAATGAATTTATTTATTTATTTTTTAGTTATGTATTGTGTATAAGATAGCAGGTATTTAAAGATTCGGTGTTTCTCACTGTAAGTGAAAATATTAAAGCTAATACATTATTCATTATTTATTATTATATATTTTTCTTAGTATTGGACCGTTTGAATTTATTATTCTCTCTATATATGGTAAACTTGGATTCTCAAACTAGTTTTTTTTTTAAAATATAATCTTATAAAGTTGATTTTTTTCTTTTTGTGAATACCATTATTATTTTAGTACATACCCTCTTTATATGAATTGTTACTGTAATATATTTAACTGAAAATTGAATACAGTCTGTGAAGGGCACTTCATCACTACATTAATACTCAAAATGTGAAACAGCAACAGTAAAAGAATTTTTTTTGAGGGATTAATAAACATTAAATTATTAAAATTTACATTGGGAGCTAGCGAAGTCTGTCTAGTGAATTAAATTTTTATGTAAATCTTTGTTGAAAGTAATAATGAGAGAAACAAGATTTCACATAATTTAAAATTATCTGAGAATAATAATTATGCTTTAGAATATAATTTTATGAAGGAAGTAGTTAAATATTTACTCTTTGTTATTTTCAAGTCTCCGTCTTTCTTAAACGGAGACCTCTAATTTTATTTTATGTGTATTTATTTTATTGTTACTTAAATTTAATTTTCTTTCTCTTGCATATGAATTATTTTTTTATTACTTAATCAGTTTTATA
>NW_027105273.1:252625-258090 GCF_000696795.3 Halyomorpha halys
ATTTATTTAATTTTATTCTTCAATAAAAAAAATGTTATTCAACATAAAGATACTTAAAAATATCCTAAAAATGTTTCATACACATTATCTCATACACATTTCATACATATTAAATTCAATTGCAAGGAGGTTAGACAGGTTTTTTTGTTATATTTTTTATTTATTTTTTTTTAATAATTTATTTATTGTTATTTACAACTGTATACACATATATACAACAAGTAAATTTGCTGTAGTTGACATAATGACATGATACAAACATGTGGAGAATCTACCCACTGATAGAACTCCAAATTGTTTATTTGAGTATTAAATTATCACATTTCAAATTTATTTTTAACTTTATTTTAACCATAGTTACTTCGTAAAATTATATGAATTACATTCAGGTTACAATTAGAAGGTCCAAAAAAAATTCTCTTAGCTTGTCATATTATAGTAAATTATAAGTTAATTGATTTCTAGCATTAATAACATAACTTGATAAAAAGCAATAATAACCTTAACTTAAAATATATAGATGTTTAGAAAATTACAAATCATATTCATCAATATACAGATCCCGACGAATCGGACGTCGATCAATAAAACACTACATTACATTTCATACTCCAAAGCATGTGAAAGGAAAATTTAATCAATATTATTTTTTGTAAATTTATAATTTCATGTATTGTCAGTCATTTCGAATTGTTATTTTTTTTTTCGTTATTTTAGTAATCCTTGTACTTTCTTTAAAAACATTATGTATCTTATATTTAAAAAAAAAGTTTTAAATAATTTATTTACAACTGTATAAAAATATATACAACAAGTAAATTTACTGTAGGTGATACAATAACATGATACAAACATGTTGAGAATCTATCTATTCATAGAACTCCAATAACATTTCTAGAGAAGAAGATCTCGAGGCTATCTTCTTTTCAGACTCCTAGGAGGATTATTTGGTAACGAAGGAGAAGTTAGAAATGGTTTAGTTATGGTAAAAATAAATAATAAAAATAATTTACCAAATAGTAGAGGTCGTTTCGGCTATTTTCTCAAAGTTAAATGAACTGTTCATAGAGAAAAAACCAACATTCTTGAGAACTGGTGAAAAAAAATAGTTTTCTTACTAAGGAACTAAATGAGTCAGATAATACCATCCTATTAGTTTTCGTTCCTGTTATTATTGAATATTTGGTAAAACCAACAGACATGAAAACTACGAAACGTTTCATGAATAAAGATTGGAAATTCTTCGATTTCGTAATATATTATTGATGAAAATGAAATTAAAATAATTGATAAGCAGTTTTTCTATTATTCACTTTCACAGTCCACAAAAAGAAGAACTAAAGACAACGAAACAGCTAACATAATGGCGGTTCTTGTTATTAAACAGAACAGAACCTTCACTATACTTGTATGACCGTTTAAACGAAAAACCGAACTTACAACGACACTAGTGGCGAACTTCAGAACGTAATAAAATTCATTGAAATTCGTTTCTGAAAACAGTTCATTCGTTTTGAAAGAACTGTTGTTAACAATCGTTTGTCGTTCTTACTCAAACCTACTACCAAGTACATAGGTCAAACCAACTATTAAAATAATAAATATAAGAAGATAGTCATGGTTGCGGTCAAAAAAGAACAAATAGTTAAAAACTATCTTTTCTTTTTAGACCGGAACCCTGACTATCTTCTTATATTTAAAGTTATTTGGTCAACTATATATAATAATAAAATAATATTTTATTTAAATAATTACAAAATAAATTTTAAAACAACTATTATATTGTGATAGTTTTAGCTACAAGTTATATATTTAATATTGAGTAACGTAGTCAGACGATCCACTCAAATTGAGTGTTTGCGGCTTTAGCGCACTTAGCCTCTACTGGCTCATACCTGAGACGTGGTGAGAGGGATGCGCTGGGATCTCAAATACCTCTGCTCTACCCCTCATACTTGGGGGATAGAGTGGGCTCAGGGATCCTCAGGTCGATAGTGTAAATATTGTATATAAGAGTGTAAACATTACTTATTTTTCATTTGCATAGTTTGATTATGTTTATTTTCTTTATCCTTCTGTTTTTATATATTGAGAGAGATTTTATATAGATTTATGAAAATATGGTTTTAAGTTTTCTTAAAAAGTGATTTAATGTGTTAGTGTCTGAATTTCTAAAAGAGGCGAACAAAGGGAGGAAAATGAAAGACGAAGGTAAATGAAAATAAAAGATTAACACGAAAGAAAATATGAAAAGACCCTAACCTCTGGGGATAAGCTGAAAATTGAATAAAAAAGCCTCAGGGATTAAAAAATAAAAAGAAAAATTTAAGTAATAGCAGAAGAAAATTCTGAGTGAAGTTGTATCTGGAAATTCCTTTTAGATTATCAAGGGACGTTTCTATCTCATTTTATCGGAAGAATAATTTTTAAATAAGAAAAATACTTAATCAATATTAAGATTCCAGTTTGTGGAACAATCTAAATGAAAGATTTTATCATATATCTTAATTGTAATTTGGATATAGCTATTAGACTAAGATAGTAAAAGAACATTTTTATTAAAATTATAGAATTAAGAAGGATAAAGATAACACGAAGAATAGGTAACCAAAAGTTAGAAATTTTTTTTGTTTGAATTTTCTTTTTCAAATATTAAAGTAATGCTGGACCTAACCTACACCCAACCAGTCCGACTTTTTTTAACTCCTTACTTTTACCATAGAACAGTGTTATTTCTGATTTTATGTTTCTGTAAGTAAAATACACTGTATTGGCATTATTATGCTCGTACTTCACGTTTGCCACTTGCCACAAATCCAAAACTTGAACAAATGCTTGGTAAACAAAGGAAGCAACGAACGACTGTATCCACATACTTATCTTTATTTTGAATTTTTCAAATATAATATTTGATTTAATCTATTTTTACTATTAAAAGAAACGAAATAAAGATAAGTGAAATGAAAAGAAAACTAAATATTAGCAATGTAGGTTTTAGATGACAAAAATTAATATAAAAAGCACTGACCAAACCTATAAATTAAACATTCCTTCTAGAATTATTATCGGGATATTTTTTAATTATTTAAAACATAATTAATTAAATTAAAGTAATTAGACCACAAATATTCATCTTTTGCAGTTCTAAAACAATACAAACTGGGAATAAACGCGTGGATGCAGAACAAACGCCCTTTGATTTGTCCCCAAAAAGGGCCACAAATTCAGGCCAACAGCCAATCCAAGGAACCCATCCAAACGCTAGCACCCACACGAATTTGCCATTGTTTGGCAAACCTGTGGAGGCTCCTTAACAAAGAAAGTTGAAAATTTATATTATTGTTATAGTTAGAGGTATTAAAAAAATAAAAAAGTAAATTTTCTCCTTCTCGCTTTACATGCAGTGTATAACAGGGAACCAAAGTAATTTGAGGCTGATTATTCAATTTTAAAGCTACTTAAATTTAATTAATTGTGTTTTAATTTATATTATCCAATATTTTCCGACAAATACTTAAAATTCCCATTTCTAATATCAATATATTTTACGAATTTTATCATCTTGACACAATAGCATTACAAGTCAATATTTTTACAAATTCCAAAATTATTATATTAGACATTCACTTATGTATACACACATAGTTTCAAAAGTGATAATAACAGCAATCATAGATGACTTCATAGTCGAAAAAAATCTTCCCTTTGAAAGCAATTCATTTACCGTGGAACTCATAGCAATTTACGTAGGGTTATGGGAGGCCTATTATAGAAAATATCCTACTATTCACAGATTCTATGAGTTTATTGTGACTATTGAAAAACGCATATGTTCAAGTTACATTGGACTGACCCCATAGTTTTGTTCATCAGGACACGAGGACATCCTGGGTTATCTCCCAGTGACAAAGCGTCAAAAGCTGCATCATTGATTTCACCATCTCACCGTTTTGATTGCCTCCACAACGAGATTTATCCTCTAAAAACAATACAAATATTAAATAAATTGCAAGAAACCTTTGACCAACATAACAGAGAACAAATTAGGAGTGTAGTACTTCCATGGAAAACATCCAACGCTGCAGGCGGCACGAAGTAGTACTGAGTAGACTACGAATTGGATCTGCTGGACTAACCCAAGAATACTTACGATCAGGAACATATAGACCAAAACGTAGACAGTGTAACTTACCGCTAGCTGTTAAACACATACCGACTCACTGCAGACTTTGATAGACATCGTATTACCAAATCATTCGGCAACTTCACTGGATGATAATAGCTCACACATTCCTGAAATATATTATTACCTCAAGAAAAAATATATACAAATGGATATAACAAACATTATTTTTTTACAATTAATGTCACTTTTTTAAATTTTATATTATTAATAGCGCGGAATGTACTGCTCTGGAGTCTTTCTTGATGTAGAAAAGGCTTTTGATCGAGTCTGGTACCCAGGACTGCTATATAAGATCCGTAAATTCCTACCCCTACATACTTCCTAATTATCCGTTCATATCTCTCCGACAGACTATTTCAAGTAAATAAAAACGGGGCTTATTCATCCCTATTCCGTCAGTCTGCTGGTGTATCTCAGGGTAGTATCCTTGGTCCTATCCTTCATACAGTTTTCACAGCTGACATCCCAACCCATCCTAACACTATCCTCACCACGTATGTCGATGACACATGTCTATTGTCAGTGAACAATGATCCTTACCCTCTAATCCCTTGAAGAATGGTGCCAAAACTGGAGGATTAAAATAAATCCCACCAAATCACATTTACCCTTCGACGTAAACCAATGATCTCTTGCCCTACAGTCTCCTTTAATAATACCCCACTTATTCCTGTCGAACAGATCCGTTGCTGAGGACTACATCTCGACAAACGACGGACATGGAATCTTCATACAAGAATAAAAAGGCAAGAAACTGCTCTTAGATTCCGACTATTGCAACATTACTAGACAAACGATCTAAATTGCCAATCCATTACAAAAGACTGATCTACATGACATTATAAGGCCTATCTGGACAAAGGGAGTTGAGCTTTGTGGCTCCACTAAACCATCAAATTTCTCCAGAATCCAATCCTTACAGTTCAAAACCCTTCGTAAAATCCTTAATGCTCCTTACTTTGTCACAAATAAAGTCATCCATCAGGACCTCAATGTTCCATATGTTGCCGATTTGGCCAGAACCAGATACTGTTCCTTCCATAATAAACTTCTCAACCACCCAAAACCACTTGTTTCTAACCTGGCTTCTCCTTCATTACCTAATAATCCTCCTAGAAGTCTGAAAAGAAGATGGCCTCGAGATTTTCTCCTCTAGAAATGTTAGATTCTCCACATGTTTGTATCATGTCACTATGTCTATGTCTAATTTACTTGATGTATATATGTGTATACAGTTGCAAATAACAATAAATAAATAATTTTAAAAAAATTATTAATA
>NW_027105273.1:258165-261044 GCF_000696795.3 Halyomorpha halys
TATTGCTATGATATATTTTAGTATAAATATAATGATATTAAAAATGTTTCCATGATTGCGAAACTCTGGGTGTTTAGACAAACATCACTATCGCTGGGGGATGAATTATATTAAAAACAAAAGAAAGCATTCATAGAAACCTAAAAACTTAAATAACAGTATGAAATAAGTATCCAATAGCAACCGTATCAAATGGGAGGCAATGGTTAGTATTAAGGTGGCCATTTGCATAATTCGTGTATTATCTCGAAAACGATTAATCCCAACCCGTCCCGATGTTGGCATCGAAATCTTTAAAGCCTTGTATATTCTCTTTTGCTTCCTTCACCACTTTTAAACCACTTGGATTTTTAAATCACTTTTAATTCAAGGTAGCAGATAGATTTTTTGAATCTAACGTGAGATTCATCACTTAATGATATTTCATTGTTTGACACTTCATTTGTCAGAAGACATCGTTTTCTTGGCTAAGGGATAAAAATGTATCTATAATAATGGATTATGTATATATGGTCTCCTAGAGTCTTGTTGGGCCTTCCAAATCTGGGTGGAAAGATTGGATCGGAGTTCTTTTGGCAGAAAGTAAATATATATATATTTTTATTACGCCAAAGGAGGCATTTCTGCCATTTTGTTTCGTATAGCCCAGTATAGTAGATATAGAAAGTAAATATTGTAACCTGACCCTACATGGATTGTAGCAGTACAGATTTCTTTATTTTATGTTGGGGTATAATAAATAGTTACTGTACTGCAATGAGAAATATTTATTGATCACCATCTGGACCATTTTTCTTCATTAATTACTGTTAACTAATAATCTCCTAGTAACATAAAATAGTTAATGATAATGATAAAGTAATATATATTTCGCAAATAAACAAACGAGATGGGCATCTTAAATTATAACATAGTTACACTTGCTATGTATGTATGCTATGCTATGTTTAACCATTTCGATATGATAAATGTCTTTGAGTGATTTAGCCACATATGTGCCGATACCTGTCCTGGGAAGGATTCATGTCAACATAGGGATTCCCAGTGAGTTAATTGATACTAGATGTTGAAGGATTAGAAACCATTAACCCAGGTAAAGGCTGAAAAGATCACAAAGGGTTTCCACCCTCTCTTAGGGCCACTTGGTGGGCGTTGTAACTAATAGCCAATGAGGAATAATATTCCAAAAAGGTGATGCCTCTAAGATCAAATGGAATACTGTGGAGTTAGGACTTGTCAGGAGAGAAAGGAGCGTAGAGGACGAAAGCATATAAGAGGACAGACCAAAGAGGAAAGAGGATGGACTTAGACTAGAAAGAGTAGAGAAAAGATGGGCTGATCTGATCTGGAACGGCTAAGACGTCACTACACACCACGGCATGCACTAACTCAGCAGCCATTAGATATTGGTTTATATACTATTATATTACCCACCCCTTATTATATTATATATTTTCGATGGTAAAAATATTTTATAAATATAAAGATATATAATTGTTTACAACTAGTAAACACAAAAGCCTTTGAGAAGGAATTCAATGATAATAGTAGTTTTACAGGACTCTAATAATTTTAATTAACAAATATATATATTTGGATAATTGTCTCTAGTAATTATCCAGGCATTCCAATCAACAACAGCTTTACATAGAATGCTGGCTAAAATAGAACCAAACTTAGAAGAACTAGTTGAGGCAAAGCACATGAACCCATCCCATTCAAGTTGTTATTTAAATTTAATTATTACATAACATTAAATATTTTCTCAATACATAGTTGTTTGTAAATAAAATAAAAGCTTTTATTCATAACACTTTTGTTAATAAAAATGCAGAAAATTTAAATCGCAGGATTAAAACCAAAGAATCATCAATCGTGCAGCCCAGTCCTAGGCTGAGGACAGTGGTCACAGAACATTAAGCTTCCACTTTCCCTCCAGTAGTAGATGGTTGGTGGAGCAATGGTCCATGGTTAGGATAATCCATCACATGTCGAGGCAGGAGGACCTGCTCTGCAAAGTGACGTGGGTTCGAACCTCATGATATACGATCTAGGACGTTCACTATTGACGAACACAGTGTGATAAATTGACACTGCTTTTATTTGTCAAGCAAAATGGTCTGTGAATATTTGGCTGTAACTGTCTAGCTCAAAAAGGAAAAGCCATTGGACACTGTTGGGCAAAAATTAGCTTTAGTTGAAACTAATAGCTTGAATTGCCATGGAAACAGTATTTATTTATCAATGGTTCATTCATAAATAAGGGATTCATTCATAAATAAGGGATTCATTCATGAATAAGGAATTCATTCATGAATAATCGCATCCATGGCAATTTCAGCTATTAGTTTCAACTATAGCTAATTTTTGCCTATCTCTGCCATTGGAAACTGACTGTAAGCATTTACTGTTTAGTCCAAGAGGCCAAGAGGAGAAAAAAGTCAGTTATTTCATCCCAATTTTTGATTATTTTAATGAAAACCACGTATAATTACCAGTTAAAATTGATGACTTTGCCAAGTATAGTGAGGAGTATAAAAAAATGGGTGCTCTTTCAAAACGTTAAAAAAAAAAAATTAATTTTTGCATATAGAGCCCCGTATCTTTAACACTACCAGCAACACTATAAAACCTGAGAGAGTATCGTTTAATGTAAAATTTATTTGATAAAATTTAGAGCAATTTATATTTTTGAATTTATATTAATTAATTTAGCAAAGTCATACTAGAGTGATTTATATTTTTGAATTTATGATTATCTATATTAATGAATGTAGCAAAGTCATAAAGGAGCAATTTATGATTATTTATATTAATGAATTTAGCAAAGTCATAATAAAGAAATTTATATTTTTGAATTTATGATTATCTATATTAAT
>NW_027105273.1:262265-262590 GCF_000696795.3 Halyomorpha halys
AAAGTCATAATAGAGCAATTTATATTATTGAATTTATGATTATCTATATTAATTAATTTAGTGAAGTCATAATAGAGCAATTTATATTTTTGAATTTATGATTATCTATATTAATGAATGTAGCAAAGTCATAACAGAGCAATTTATATTATTGAATTTATGATTATTTATACTAATGAAATTAGCAAAGTCATAATAAAGAAATTTATATTTTTGAATTCGTGATTATCTATATTAATTAATTTAGCAAAGTCATAATAAATAAATTTATATTTTTGAATTTATGATTATCTATATTAATTAATTTAGAAAAGTCATGATAGAG
>NW_027105273.1:262640-267500 GCF_000696795.3 Halyomorpha halys
TTGAATTTATGATTATTTATATTAATGAATTTAGCAAAGTCATAATAAAGAAATTTATATTTTTGAATTTATGATTATCTTTATTAATTAATTTAGCAAAGTCATAATAAATAAATTTATATTTTTGAATTTATGATTATTTATATTAATTAATTTAGAAAAGTCATGATAGAGCGATTTATATTATTGAATTTATGATTATTTATATTAATGAATTTAGCAAAGTCATAATAAATAAATTTATATTTTTGAATTTATGATTATCTATATTAATGAATTTAGAAAAGCCATAACAGAGCAATTTTTATTTTTGTATTTATGATGATTAAACTACCTACAACACTAAAAGAACATAATTTAAAGTAGAGTAAATTTACAAAAATGAGCCCTAACTATTTACATTCAATAGTTCCCGATATAAAGTTTGTATAAAAACAACATGCTATAAAGCATTGTCTGACTTTAATCTTCGTAGGACTAATAGTTTTCAAGATTGTTCCCGTGCTAAAAATTTACCACAGTACATTCAGTAGTTACTGATTTTTCTGTATATATTTCATGAAATGTTGCTTTTTAAAAAACTGTATCTCAAGAACTTTTGAAGGTAAACAGCTCTATTAGGGGTCATATTTTAGTAAATTAACTCTACTTTAAATGATGTCCTGTTAGGTTTTCAGGTGTTGTAGGTAGTTTTAAAGTTCAACGTTTTGAAACAGCCCCCTTTTTCGCCAACTGAAGATGCGAAGCTACTAACATCATTTCTGTAGAAAATGATACAAGAAAGTTATAGGACATCCTTCTTGCATCGTAGATGTAAACCTACTCACAGTATACAAACAAAGGCGGGAGTAAACAATCAAATTCCACTCGACCTTCTAATGCTGATTTTTCTCTGTCTTGCTATTCCATATATAAATTTACCATTTGAGAAATAAAGTTAGCGATCTTAACAGTTCGTATAATTTTGTTTCAGTATGACACGTTGACACATGTTTAAATTTTTATTCTATTCTCAATGATATGTTAATTAACCGTAGATTAATATGTGGAGAAGAAATAATTTATAATAATTTTAGTAAACAAAATTATTGAGTTGACATATATTCTGACCTCAACTATGTTACATTTCATCTTCTATTGTTATCAATCTACTATATTCTATTTAATTCATTGTTATGCAAACCTCCAAATTTGTTTGTTTATTGTTTTAATTTATTTTTATGTTTCCCTGAGTGATGGTTGTCTCTTTTTTGTTTTTTAGCTCTAATGAAAACCCGAAATTCAGGTAGAAACGTCGGCAAAAATTAATAGTTTTTGTTTATTTGCTGATTGAACTTTCCGACCATCTTTTTCACGCATTGATTTTATTCTATTTTTATATTTATCACATGTATTTTAATGTACGATTATAGTTATAACCTTTTAGATAATTGTTGAGTAGATTTCTTTTCAGATTTTAACTAAAAAGAAAAGAAAGAAGGAAATTAGACGGATTGGTAATCCCTTGTTAAGTCGGTTGACCTGCCGACTGCCATACGGTATACTTTAATAATCTTGCTCTTACCCCTGTAGAACAGATTCGTTACCTTGGACTAAACCTTCACAAACGACTAACCTCGAATCCTCACACAAGACTGAAAAGACAGGAAACTGCACACAGATTCCGACTATTACAGCACTTACTAGACAAACGGTCTAAACTTCCAACTCATTACAAAAGACTGATCTACATGACAATAATAAGGCCCATCTGGACAAACGGAGTTGAGCATAGGGGCTCCACTAAACCTTCGAATTCCCCTCGTATCCAATCCTTTCAATCCAAAATCCTTCGTAAGATCCTCAATGCTCCTTATTTTGTTACTAATAAAACTATCCATAAAGACCTAAATGTTCCTTATGTAACCGATCTAGCCCGAATCCGATATCATTCCTTCCATTATAAACTCCCTAACCACCCAAACCCACTAGATTCTAATCTTGTTTGCTCTTCCATTCCTGATAATCCTCTGAGGTGCCTGAAAAGAAGATGGCCTCGTGACCTTATATTGTAAAATGTTTTTAGAGTTCTACAACTGGGTAGTTTTTCTACATGCTGTATCATATCATTATGATCTTACTCCAAATTTGCTTGTTGTATTTTTGTATACACTTGTAAATATCAATTAATAAATAAATAAAGTAGGTTAAAATATAATATAAATATAATTAATATATTTCTTAAAATGTTTCAGCATATAGAAATTGTTTTTGTGTGCTTTATTAGTTAAATTATATCTAGGGACCTCATTTCTGTCTAAATGATTTTTTTCTCTTTTTCTTTACTGGTTTAAAAACTTTAGATAAGTGAAAAATATCAGAATATTTAATAAAATTAATCCCTTTATCTCCAAGTTAAAGATAAAATAATTATAAACAAAGAAAAGTCGGAGCTTTTCTTCCTGTGCGGCTTAAAAACACTCGAGAGAATTGGCAATTAGATCTGACACTCTTTATTAAGCCAAGGAATTTCCAAGGGGTTCCTTCGGACACGGTTGGAGAAAAAAACGGATAAAAATAAGAAGTTTTTAGACCTCAGCTGAATCAGAGATCGGATTTAATAAATCAACTCACGGCTTCCTTTCAGAAATTAATATGCAGAAGATGGCTCATCTCAACTTCCCTTGTCTTCTTTGAATATTCTCTTTGTCCTTTCGTAATCTGAGAATTTCCATTCACATGGATGTTTCGAAATATTTGTCCTCGTATTTTAGCTGATCTTACACATTTAAACTTTATATCTTTACAAACTTTTTTATTTATATATAGTGTATTATTATTATCTTTTTCGGGTTTTCTCGCTATTGCGGGTTCAGTATCTGAGGTAGGAGACATTGAAGTCCGACTACCTTCGTATTTTGATTATTTATTTATTTTATCTATTTTTATTTTATTTTTTAAATATTTAAAACCTTTCGCACTCACTATACGTTCCGTGTCTAAGAGAACTGACTGTTGAGCCACTCTTAGCACATCAATAGGCACTCCCAAACCATTTACGCCTTCCACTGTGGATTTTGGTACGAGATCATTGGTGGTATAATGATGGGAGTAGTGGTAACTCCCTCCAAGTGATACAGAGCTTATATTAGGGGTATTCATGATCTATGTTAAAGCGTGTTAAATGGAAAAACTCGTGTTAAATCGAAAAAAAATGCCTTCTTTTGCCGTGGTAAAACAAAATAACATTTAACATGGCTGAGAGTCTGTTACTTGGTCAGTTAAATCGAGAATGACGTCACACAATAGACCAGTTGAGATCGCCGCCATATTAGTTGTTGTGACTTTCGATACAGTTGTCAATTAGCTCATCTTCATTCTCTTCTTCACAAGTTTGAAGATCAATAAGACACTCATAAGCTAAACTTTCACACAAATTCCACTTTTCACTCACTCTAGGCATGTTTTAATTAATTACTTAAATCAAAACTGAAGTAAACAATAACATGAGGGTCTGGAAGGAAGGTTATAAACATAAAGGCTTATACAACAAGTTGCTGAGAAAATCCGCTAGGGGCTCTTATGCATTTAACGTTTAACATGACTTCAAATAGGGCTGCTCACAATCCTATAGTTATAACATTTAACATGGTAAAACATATAACATTTAACACAACATCATGAATACCCCTATTATTATCGCTTGGGATTCCGACATCAATAAGTTCCACTTTCTTTTTTCTTAGATCAATATGGAGGATATCTGGTTTATTATAGCGTACTGTATGGTCCGTAATTATTGATTCATCCCAATTGAGCTTGAGAGGACCTTTTTGGAGGAGTCTATTTGCGTGGTACTTGTAGTATGAGCTCTTTAATTAAGTATTAATTTATCGCCAGGGCCTGATACAAATTTGGACCAGATTGTTGTGCCTCTGTAAATATTCAATACCAGCCAACACTCCACATCCACTCCTGATATGTTGGATTGATTCCAGCGCCACCGAGGATAATCGATACTTATCAGGTACTTTTAGCACATGCTTCCTATATATTCTGATGGTGTTGTTTGATCACTTGTTATTATTATCTGTCTTAGGATATAGCCCCAAAACAAATAGAGTTGACCAAAATTGGACGTTTATGTAAATTATTTATAAAATATCAGTAAATATTGGCCGAATTCAACCACCCTCAAGGACAATCTTAAATATAAATTGACATCTCACATCCCAATATTGAAAAACTTTTTACAGGCTATTCTGCCTAGGTCTTACAACTTAACACAATCGATTTATTATTAACACAATGTAAGGTTGGTCTATATTAAAATCAAATTTGGGACAAAATAAGTTTGACAAACATTTGACAGATTTCAATGACCTGGGCAGAGTAGCCTGCAAAAAGTTTTTAAATATTGGGCTTTGAGATGTAAATTTATTTTTAATATTATCCTTGAACATATGGAATTGAGCTCTGAGGCTGTACCAAACCATCAAATTCCTCCCGCATCAAATCCTTATTATGTTACAAATAAACTCATCCACAAAGATATTAATATCCCGTTCGTTGCAGATTTAGCCCAAAACAGATAGAGTGGCTTTTCACTCCTAACTCCTTACCCATCCTGATCCATTAGTTCTTAATCTCTCATCCTTAACAATCTCTGATAATCCTCCGAGGCGTCTGAAAAGAAGATGGCCACGGGACTTATTTCGGAGATTATCTTTCTATTACCTTATGCTTTATTTCATTCAATTAATTTCATATAGTTCACAACAAATTAATCAATAGTGAAGGAGTACCTGGCCTTGAGTTAAAGGCGCAATTCATGTATATAATAATAATATAAAAGAATATCCGATTGATTAAGAATATAAA
>NW_027105273.1:273920-292518 GCF_000696795.3 Halyomorpha halys
AGAGAGAGAGAGAGAGAGAGAGAGAGAGAGGGAATTGAAATTATACAGCTATTAATTATTTCATATATTATATACCGTCACTTAAGCTGAAATACCTAAAAAAAAAATTATGATATTAATTATTTATTCTAATTTCATACTTCATGTAAAAATCATATGCACGACATTGCTGTAATAAGAAAAACATATATAGCCCCTAAATTAAAATCACAAAGGAATATTATTTACCTAAAAAAAAAAAAAAAAAAAAAATACAAAATACAAAAAAAAATCATAACAAAACAAGAAGAGGATAGAAAAAACATATATTGGGAAATAATTGGATACACAGAATGAAATAAATTAGATCCTGATAAATAAAATAAAATAAATCTACACCACTACAACCCATGAAGGGTCGTTTCTAGACCAACAGTTGTGCAATGAAATATTCGATCAGAATCACGCTCTTCTACCAGATTTTTTCCAATTGAGGATACCCACATAATGAGGCTGGGTAGACCTCAGGGCTCTGTTTCATAATGAAAGCTAACAGTATTAGTTCAAAATACAAGTATCGAAACAACGAGTCAATTACACTAATACTTATTTTTTTCATAATAGGGAGGATTATTAGTGATATTACAGGAGTTAAAAAGTACTAATGTACAAGTTATTATTGTACAAGTCAGTGTAATTATATTAAGTTAAATCGACAAGACTAATAGAATTTGTATGTACTTTATTATGAAACAGGGCCCTGGAGGACTCTCAAACCGACGGGTTTCGCATACGGCTACAGTAAAAGATTAAATAATTTTCTGTCGGATTCGAATCCGGGACCTTAGAGTAAGTAGCTCAGTATTCCCCCCCCCATACCACTGAGCCACCCCACTCCATACCACTGAGCCACCCCACTCCATACCACTGAGCCACCCCGCTCCATACCACTGAGCCACCCCACTCCATACCACTGAGCCACCCCGCTCCATAAAATAAATACACACACATTAATGATGTTTCTATGCTGTCTAATCACCTATGCATTAGTACTTTTACTATGTACTAGAATGTATATCAACTACTAGAATGGAATGTTGGATTATATTACCTTTCAGGTTAGTCTGCTAATTGATGCGCAACACAAGGAAACATTAATGCGTATTGCGATTTTTCTCTGTCACAAAATTCTAGCAAAAAATGTGTGATTAAAACAAAACTCATTCTTCCCAAATCAAATATTAGAATTGACAAAAAAAAAACTGTTCCTATCAAACAGAGCAGAATACAAATATATTAAGAAAACAACACTAATTTCATCTTTGAGGACACCTAGCAAACTGTGTTTACCTTCAGGACTAACCCATTACCGGTTCAAACATTGTAAACATAGCTACATTTACAGAGAAGGACAACATTGTGCCACATCAAAGAGGAAACTTTGACAAAGGTTATTAAGAAAAAGGTCATCCATAGCAATTTATATGAGTTTATTAAAACGAAGGACTGTCAGCTCAGAGTTCAAAGCTCTTCAGGACCTAATATCTATTTTGAAATGAAAGACTCATGATTCAGACTTTTAATTATATCAATTTACTAGGCCACTATTAAAATAATGTATAGGGTGTTTTTTTAAGCCCGATAGAACTTGAAATTGTAAAAAATAACACAAAAAATTAAATTGTAATCAAAATTTTTTTTTTATTCGAAAGATCAATACGTGACATTAACATTTGAAAATGATTTCGGGCATATGGGCAACGCGGCTGTTCTTGACGAAGCGCATTCTGGACGTTCAATTTTGGGCCACTTTTTCGAGCACTGCTGGCCGTATGTCACGAATAACACGAACAATGCTGGCCTCCAAGGCGTCAATTGTTGCTGGTTTATCAGCATAAACCAGTGACTTCACGTAGCCCCACAGGAAATAATCGAGAGGTGTCAAATCGCACGACCATATGCGGCAATTTTGCTTATTAACAAACCCGTTAAGCCAAAAATACGCCTCATCGCTGAACACAATTTTACAGAATGCGCTTCGTCAAGAACAGCCGCGGTGCCCATATGCCCGAAATCATTTTCAAATGTTAATGTCACGTATTGATCTTTCGAATAAAAAAAAAAATTTGATTACAATTTAATTTTTAGTGTTATTTTTTACAATTTCAAGTTCTATCGGGCTTAAAAAAACACCCTTTATTTATTAAATAATTTATTTTTTGTAATCGTAATTTTGAAGAGCTTAGTGGCACAGTGGTAAGGTACCATGCTACTAATTCCAAGGATCCAGCTTTGAATCCGGCCGTGGCAGATAATTATTTTCTACTACCTGTGAGTCAACTCTGTGGATTCTGGAATTCTCGTGCTCACCTAGCCTTATGAAATGGGTATTGCGAATTGGGGAAATATTTGGTGGATTCTGAAAAAATTATTAATAATTTTGTGAAATATTTATTTATTGAAATAAACCAATATGTTTCTAAAATAATTATCTAACCATCACCATTTCAAAATTTATTTATTAATAATTATAATTATTTAAATTCACTGTTTCTGAAAAATCCAAAACAATCATTAAAAAAAAAATACATTTTTGAAATAACTCTGGAAATTATGAACACTGAAGACGCACTTCATTACATGGAGACAGTCTACAAGTTTTGTAGCTACCAGTAAGATGAACTGTGTGATATTTGCCATCATGACTCTATCTACTGTCATGGCAGTTTTATTACAGTAGGCTTGGCGAAATATTGGCAGTTTTGACCGCATTTACAACATGAAAAGTATTTTAAAGAAATAAAAAAGATCTGGCGTGACAGTGTACAGTACAGGTATCGGCAGTGAAGCAACTGCCACATTAAAACCCGTTTAAACGGTGACGTTACCACGTTACTAACAACTAGTATGGTAAAAACATAGTCTAATGACTGAATAGTCATAGTATAAGCAACTCGCTCAATGAACTATATTGTTGCCGTCGTCACATTAACTTTTGAAGGAACCATCGTTTGGAAGGTCCCGGGGCGATCTTCTTTTCTAATGCGTCGGTGAGTTATTAGGAATAGTTTGGGATGAAAGATTGAAAACTACCGGGTTTTAGTATTTGGAATTATAGGAGGTATATCCTTTCGAAATTTTTAAGTATAATTTTATTTGTAATCAGGAAAAATAAGGATTTTGGATTGTGAAATGAACTTTTTTTTTTTTTAAATTTATTTATTGATATTTACAACTATACATAAAATACATCAAGTAAATGTGAACTAATATCAGAATGGCATAGTACAAGCATATTGAGAAACTACCCATTAGTAGCACTCTAAAAACATGTTTACAATATGAGGTCTCAAGGCCATCTTCTTTTCAGGCACCTCGGGGGATTGTCCGGAATGAAAGAGGAAGCAAGGTTAGCAACTAATGGGTTTGAGAATTTGGGGAGCTTATAATGGAAGGATTGACATCTGGTTCGGGCTATATCGATTACAAATAGAACATTAAGGTCTTTGTGAATGATTTTATTTGTGTCAAATTAGGGAGAATTTAGGATTTTACGAAGGATTTTGGATTGTAAGGATTAGATACGAGAGGAATTCAAAGGTTTAGTGGATTCCCAAAATTCAACTCCGTATGTCCAGATAGGCCTTATAATTTTCCTGTAAATCAGTCTTTTGTAATGAATTGGATGTTTGGACCGTTTGTCTAGTAAGTTCAGTAATAGTCGGAATCGACGAGCTGTTTCCTGTCTTTTCAGTCTTGTGTGAGGATTCCATTTGTCCAGATTTAGTCCAAGGTAGCGAATCTGTTCTACAGGGGTAAGGGCAACATTATTGAAGTATACTGTAGGGCAGTCAGTAGGTTTACGACGTAGGGTAAAGGTGATTCGATGGGATTTATTGGGATTTAATTTAATCCTCCGATTACGAAACCATTCTTCGAGGGCTGGGCTATGGGATTGGAGAGTTTGTGATGCAATTAAAGGGTTATCATTAACAGCGTGCACTAAATGAACTTAAATTGATTTCTTAGTGTCAAACTTATGTATTAAAAAAATTCACAGGATAATCATTTCATAAATAATAATTTAATCATAGAAATACCTCCTTTTCGTAAAATAAATATTAAACAAATAAATTTCGAATAAAATTATAAAGTCAATTATTAAAAAAAAAGATTTGTTTTGGTTATTTTTGAGACATTATTTTAGATAAATTTTGCATCAGTCACGTAGGTAGAAATAAGTACTCATTGATTTTTAAATTTCTAATACATGTAGTATTATATATAAATATTTAAATATAAAAATATTCCTTATTACTTTTGTCATACTAATAATATATAAGAAAATATTTTTATTCAATGAAATCTTTTTCTAGGAACACAACATCATCTAATCCACTCGTTTGAAGTTCTGTGATCTGCTTATATACAATGCTCTGTTTGGACTTTGTGCTTCGAAAGATTGGTCAATTGCTCAAAATTTTTATGGAAGTATTGCAATATTACTAAAATAAACTTTATATATATTCATTAACATTATAAGCTTTTCGTCAAAAAATACAATAAAATATGATAAATAGTTAAAATATCTGATTATCGTCGCTTGATCGAAAACATAGTTTTTTATTTTTTCAAGATTCGCAAAACCATGAATAGTACTTGGAGTTAATTAACTATTTGAAACCACTTGTTCCAATTTAGAACTGAAGATTATTTCAAACTAATTGCCACTAACGAGCTTGACTAGAGAGAGTAGGATCTCATTGCTTAATTATAAACTTTATGAAAACTTTAGATAGCTTTTTACTAAGTCGAAAATCGATCTTCAATTTAAATTACTTAGTTTACTTGATTTTAAATTGGAATTTCTATATTTGTTATATAATATATTTTAATATCTAACCACTTATTTATTGATATATCAATGTCAGAATAAATTTTGAATTTTTTTTAGAAATAATGTTTATTCACTTCTTCAAACATCAAATTCCTCCATCAGGACCTCAATGTTCCATAATGCTGATTTGACTAGAAGCAGATATCAATCCTTCTACGATAAATTTCCTAATAACCCGCCCGTAATGGCGTTTGAAAAAAAAGATGACCGTGAGATCTCCTCTTGAAATGTTTTCAATGGGTAGATTCTCCACATGTCTGTCTAACAACATTATATTTTATAACTAACATTAAATTTTAATAAAGAAGTTTGAGAATGTGTGGATAATTTTTGTTATTATTAATAAATGGAATTTTTTTTGTACTTATGTCACACTTACTTTCTTGTATCTTTTTTAGCCCTGAAGAAGCCCTGCAACGTGGGGCGAAACGTTGGCTCAAATAAAAATAGTACACCAATTTACTATTTGAGTTTTATTTGACCGCATCCGGACCAATTTCCATTTATTGATACACACGCCCAATCAGCAAACTTCCAGTTATTATTAATAGTTTTTTTATCCTTTATATCATTTATCCAGCATTCAGATCAAACATTATGACGAACTTTGCTTAATTAATATATTATTATTTAGTGGATATAGCTCCCCATTACCATATATAATTTAATAATATTCAAAAAGGATATAACATTACTAATAGAGAACAAAAAAATATTTTGAGCAATATTTTTTGCTTACAAAAATATTTATAATGGGTGGGTACCATCGAAAAGGTTTAACGCTTTGTTTTAGAACATTGCCGGTATTGTTCATGGATTCTCAAACTTTTAGCATAAAGCAGACTGTATGGTGTTGGGACAAACTGAAAGTTTGTGAAGTATGAAATATGAAAGCACAGATGAACCACATATTCATGTATCCACATACATGAAAGGCGTTCAACTAAAATGTTTTACCAAATGTTTGTTTAACATTGAAAATTTATTTTAGTTAAAGTCAGGAACTTCTGCTATGGACAATGATCTAGTTATCACTATATTTTTATTCTGTCATATATTTTTGCATACATAACGAGGTACCCATGCTGTTATAGTCACTTCAAATGTACTGACACTTTTTTAAGGATTTCGAAAGAACGAACCAAAAAAACATTAATTTGGACGGAGTTAATAATGGAAACATACACATTTAATTAAAATAAAACATTCGGAAATAAAAAGATGGGTAGAAATAAAATAAAGGGGAAGCTTTCAAAATAAAATCAAATGAGCAAAGTGCATTATGAAAAACAATACACAGATTTACAAAATCAATAACAATATAATTGACACATAGATCAAATTTGTATGACCTGTGTGACCTATCGGAGTTGCAGGATACGTCAGAGGAAGGACTTAGATATTTCTTGATGTAACAGTAATGTAGGACTATTGTTATGAAGTCGTAGACACAGCTTTTATGGACTTTCAAAAGTTGGTGGGCCCACGTCTGTACTGATTCAATTAATTGTCTAATTTTAAGTAAATTAAATACAGCCCCCATCCAACGATCTTTTTGTAGACTTGCAGGCAGTGCAGTGCCATAATAGTAATAATAAATTCTAATAAATTAAATATAAACATTAAAAATATGAATTGTTTTAGTTTGGTTTGCACTTTTTTCCTCGTAGTTTTTAGTTTGAACTAATAATAATGAAAAAAGTAACTTTTTTTTTTTTATTATAATTTTAAGGCACCAACAACTTCGGGGTCATTATTGCCTTAATTTTCGAAATGAAATGTATAACTATTGAAAAATGGGAACTTGTGTGTAAAATTTTATGGAAAAGTTTTGAGTATCTCGGAAATTCAAAAAGTTGATTTGCTGTCTGTTTGTTATTCTGCATGATTGAATGGAAGTTATTTTTAAATAACTTTTTTTAAAGAAGTTATTATAATTTTTTTATAATAAGTTATTAAAAGTGATTAATTAAAGAACTTCTTTAACTAATCAATTTTAATAACTATAATTAAATTAACAACAATAAGGTTAGGTTAGATTACAGCTACCTATATCAGTATAATATAGATTTATACTGCATAAAATTCATTGTCCCTAAGCTTTTGGTTGGTATTTAGTATTTATAGTACCTATATTTGTATATGAATATTGATTGTAAAAGAAAAAGGAAGGAGAAAAAAAATTATTGTTATACATGTGAATATATATATGGTATATATGTCCGATCATGGATTGATTGGTATGTTCTGTTTGTAGCAACCTAATGTATCTGGGCAGTACGGCTAAATAAAGCATTTCTCTCCCGACTTTTAGTTAATAGCCCTTCACCGTTTCTTTCGATTTGTAATTTCTAAATTTTGATCATTATTTTACCAAGAAAAGAAAACGAGTTGTTTTAAAACTAAACGGAGCTGTTTTTAAACAATATACGGGAAAAAATAAAGGTTCTATTATAGGTAATCTTCAGTGACTCCCAAACCGTAGTACAAAAATTAACAACACCAGGTGCCGCAGAGTCACCCACGGAAGAAAAGTGCAGAAACATGGCTGCTATCATGAAGAAAAGAGGAAGGGATACCAAGCCATGTTGGTATAGATGGTAATGAGCAAGCTGACATGTTGGCTAAGCTTGGTTGTGCAGAGAACCAGCCTGTTCTACAACTTTCCTAAAGAACAGTGAAATCACTTATAAGCTCTTATTGTAAGGACAGAACAAGCGCTAGACACAAAGTTCAAGCGGAAGGAAAGAAGTGGTAGAGCCTAAGGATAAACGAATCCCCGGCAATCTTAGCAGAGCTGAGAGAGTGGCCTGTTTTCGGCTAGTAACAGGACATGATCTGCTCCAAAAACCCCTCCATCGAATTGGCATCGTAGATTCCCTGAAATGTCCTCTATGCAACATGGGGGACATGGATGGGGACCATCTTTTGGCGTGTGTTGGTCTAGAGGATGTTGATCGAGATGCGGACCAATTAAGAGGAAGATTCAAATTGTATTGGGCTGCGAGAGGGAAAATGGCGTAATAGCCCACTGTGGTGTAGGAAAAAAAAAGGTTACGAACTGCAACTATCGAACGAACTAATACGAAATGAACTAGTACGAAAATTACCATGAAATATTTTTTGTAAAAGATTCTTAGTCTTACTCATAGAAACACCACCATGACTTTATAATGAATACAATATAGAATATTAAGTTATATTCTATAATATAATTTATCGTATTAGTATCGTATAAGTATTTTTCATTATAATTTATAAGTAGATGTATAGGATGTTATATTGTTTTAATTGGATTATTGCGCACGATTCAGTCTAACCACATGAAAACTCTAAATATGTCTAGAATTAATTGAGTTACTTCTTGTAGCCAACCCCGTCCAAATATTAAAAATGTAAAGGATCTGCTCAGGAGACTTGTTATACATTCCCCAGGATTCCCAGAGTCTATACTCACTGTTCGTCATCTGTGAGTCTCCCAAAAGTGGTGCCTGACAGGTGACGAACATCAATTTCTTTGGCTCTTTAATGCTAAGGAGACAACTTAATATCACGTCAGTTTTAAAACATAATCAAAATGGCGAACTGATTTCGTGGTGTTCCATGCTTTGGAGATCTCTTATTTAACCTTCAATATTAAAGTTCAATTTTCGAAAATAACGAGATAAGCTCTATTTTATACCAATAAATCCTTATAGATGTTCATTAGAAAAAATTAAAATCAATCATTAGAAATTTGGTCAATATTTATCATAAATAAAAGATTAACGTACCTAGAACGTAAGGAGTTCCCAAAATGGCAGGTACCGTAAACCCGACACCGAACCTGAAGGCCAACCAGCTGGTGAAGTCCGGAGCGAATGCTGTGGCTATGCCGAAGACACACTCGATGAGCAGGTAGATGAAGAAGGAGGGTCTTCTACCCAGGCTGCAACAGAATCAAGACCTAGATTTAGGAGCTATTGTAAATAATTATAATGAAGCTCTGGCAATAACCAGATTTTCCACTCATGTTCTGAGCGTCTGCGGCTAGCGCTCTCACTCATCCTCCACTGGCTTCTAATACCAGGTTGTCCTATTCTTTCCCCCGTAAGTGGGGAAAGGAGCTCAGTTCGGAGATCCTCAATCTAATTGTAAATAGGAATGATTGTGTTCAAGAGTTTGTTTTACTAAGTATTATTTTTTTTTCATTCTATGTTTAATTCTTGTTTCTACTTTCACCGTATTTGTAGATATGGTGTGAATTAGCTCTATGGTTCCTATTATATTTGTATATAAATATGACAAAATGTAATATTACACAATAAAAATTAGAAAATGTAGTAATTGATAATTAGAATGCAGACAGATCTGACCTCTTAAAGATTTAGCTTCGTGGCTATTGAACATGAAAATTAAATTTCTTAAAAATGAATAGTGATATATTATACAATTTTTATCCATATTGTTATATGCATCATTATCTGAAAATGTGTAACTGATACGTCTAGTCTATATTCAACCTCTAACGTGGGCGCCAGCCATTCGAAAAATAAGAATTATTTCACTAACTTTGTTTTACTATAGAAGCTATATTTTACCTCCAATATAGATTTGCAAGTAGTCAAACGTGCACTTGGGCATATACTTTGATTTTTTTCCTGTATTAAATTTATAAAAAAAACTTTCGTAACCTCCTTCATTATAATATTCATATAATACATACATACATATTATCCGTCGTTCATTATGGATTATGGAACTCCATCCCTTCCAACATCCGTCGCTCCAATATCCCCCATACCTTTAAATCCCGCCTGTTCAATCATTTCTTATCCATTTAGACTGCATAAAATTGTAAAATAATATAATTTTAAATATGTATGTTAACTATTATATCATTCTTAATTATTTTTACATCGTTTTCTTTCTCTTTTTTATTTATTCATTTTTT
Source organism: Halyomorpha halys (assembly GCF_000696795.3). Classification (NCBI taxonomy): domain Eukaryota; kingdom Metazoa; phylum Arthropoda; class Insecta; order Hemiptera; family Pentatomidae; genus Halyomorpha; species Halyomorpha halys. Next base: position 283,730 of record NW_027105273.1, read on the forward strand.
TTCTTTTTATTGTTCAACTGATAAAAGTGAGGAAGTAACCTATAATTATTTTTTATAATGACTGTTTATAATTTTATTTAAGTATCTCTGAGGCTTCTCAGCCCTCATCTATTCATTTCTCTGCATTATTATTATTACAGGGAAATGATGCACTCTTATGTGTACCAGTGAAATATTGCCTTGGATTGCCTTGTGGCATTATAAGGTTAGTTGCTGGATCCAATTAAGGTGATAAGCCAACACCGGTGCATTATTGGTATAATTTTTTTTTCAAAGCCCCTATTTGATATAAAGTTTTGTGTTTAACAGTGTCTGTGTAGTGGGGTTTTGTTTTATCTGAAACATTGTTACATTTTAAATCATGCATATAGTGAATGAGTATTGTCTTTATTTGACAGTTTTGCGTTAATTTGTGTGATATGTAATGGTATTTGGGCATATCACTAGTAGGAGTTAATGATCTTAAAAACAAAGTCTAAATCTACGACTATTTACAATATTTACAGATTGTTCAAGAAGCTATAATGTTGCTTGTTGCCACCGCACCGGTGGGGGCGCTGGTTGCAACATCTGGAATAGTGGGTTGGCTGATATTTCAACGAGTCCAGGAATTTAATATGTCTCCTCTTGATGAAGGCCGGGACCGTTGGGACATCCAATAATTTGTGAAGAGTCGGCGGTTTCTCCTTCTTCCACACTGTGGTCCGTACAATTTTCACGGTATGGAATTTTGAAGGTGGCGCTGTGTACCATCATTAAGGTGGATGAACAATGGAGCAGCGTATAGGAGTACTGGACAATGATGTTAGGAGATTGTGTAGGCGGTAGGATTTCCTTTTGACTGTTTTTGTTTTTTGAAATAGATGGGTACAAAACTTTAAATGTCGATCCAGTTTTATACCCAAAAAGATTGTGGAAATTGATGGGAGCATTATTGAGTTTGCCCCTTGAAGCTTTTTCAGAAGTTTTGATTTATTTTTTGCTTGGTGTGTAAACACTACACAGTTCGTTTTCGCTGGGTTTACGGAGATATTGAGATAATTCAGCGGTTGAATGATCTCTTCACAGATTTTTCCCGTTTGTTTCTGCGTGAGTGCAATGCGTGCATGCGTGAGTTAACGCTGCTGCTGTAGATGGCGATGATGATGTACATCTGCACTATAAATCGAGAACAGCACTGACGATAATTATAATTTAATTTAACCCCTTGGTATAATTATAATTTAATAATATCTTGTGAAAGAAATGTTATCTTACATAATATTTATATACAACGGGAATGAAACCGCGGGGCACTTAAATTGAGTTAATCAGAGGGAAACAAAAAAAAAATATGAAGCTCGATGAAAGAGAGGAAAAAGAAAAATAGTCACTCACTGATGGTCGGGGGGGGGAGTCGATATGCGCATATCGATAATAATAATAAGAGTGGAGAGTCGGAGTGACTACTGGCGAGTTGGTGAAAAAGCCAAGCCAGCTCCAACAAACTTGGCTTAACAATGGCGGTGGAGCGTCCGTGAGTCAGTGACTGCCCGCTGGTCGGTGAGAAAACTGCCTTCAAACACCGCACCAATGCAGTCATAAGTTACTGGCTCTTACTGCCTTCGGTATCGTTCTGCACATGTCACACCTCCACAATGCATTTATACACAATAAACCTCCTTATATTCCTTATTTTTATGTAACAAATTAAAAATGAAAAATGACTTATATTTAAAAATAAATAAACATAAACTTATAACTAACAAAATTGAAAATCCCTTAAAAAGTAGTAGAAAAAGAAACGAAATTTTTGGGCTTTAACAATGGAGGCAATTTGTTTAATTTTATTGTAAAATTAGATTCACAAACATGCAATTTTTTCATAAAAATATATCAATTTGGAGATATTTAAGTTAACTTTTAGGGCCTTAATAAATCTATAATTGGTACTATAGTTATAAAGTAATGCTGATTTTTATAGTTATAAAAATATTGAGCTAAAGGACTCAATATTCTATATTTATATTATTGTCGGTTATTCGCACTAATGTACAAATCGCCCAATTTGAAGAGTATTTTGAGGGAATAAATACATCGTGATCGCCAGATGAAGGGAACTGCTATATTTACTAGACCAAATATCAAAGAGCTGACTGCTGGTCGAGTCGAGGCACGTCTACCATTTATTAAACGTGCCTGATCCTGGATGCCGAAGACCGCCTGTCGCAGGATATGGCGATATGTTGTACTGTCACCAGATGGCATTCTCTACGTGTTGGCTCAGGGAATATTTATAGATCATCTGGAGCCTAAGTCATAGGACAATTTTAGCCAAATATTCGACAATTTACTGCACTCCTAAAAAGCCTGTTTTATTACTTATTGTATCTCTAATGATAAATGAAGAGGTTTTTTTTTTACCAACGCGCTATATTCAGGATCTACCTGTCCAAAAGGAAAAAAAAACTCTTACTATGATGATAAAACCTTAGTTTAACTCTGAACTCATATTTCACATTAATAGAACATACCAATAGGAAGGTAGATATACGAAATAATTTTTTTTAATTTTCCCATTAATTAAAAAATTCAAATTAAGCTCCCAAAATAAAATTTCTATTTATTTAATGAAATTTACAACTGTACAAAAAATAAAATGAGTAAATTTGAGGTAAGTTTCGAACACTTGGTGGTACTTCAAACATTAATTAAAATTAGAGGGTCCCTTGGCCATCTTCTTTTCAGGCGCCTCGGAAGATTATCAGGGATTGTTAAGGATGTGAGATTAAGAACTAATAGGTATGAATGGGTAAGCATTTTGGAATGAAAGGACACATATCTATTTCGGGATAAATCTGCATGAAGCGGATGTTAAGGTTATGAATGAGTTTATCTCTGACATAATAAGGAGCATCAAAAATATTACGGAGGATTTTAGATTTTAAGGATTCGATACGGGAGGAATTTGATGGTTTGGTAGAGCCCCAGAGCCCAATATCATTTTTTTTTTTTTTTTCTGACCTCCTAGAAAAATAAACATAAACAAATTAAATATATACAATAAAAATGGATGTATATATGCAGGCAAATATTGATCTTGGTTTGCCAGGGTGGCATTATAAGATAAATTGGCGGGTCCGCTGAAGGCGGTGTCATCAATGATGGCATGAGTCTGCCGTGACCTCACTAGGAATAGGGAGGAGCTATTCCGGCTGGCGTTTATGAAGTGATGACTTCAGGCTGTAGAGCCAGAAGTCCCTCCCAAGGCGAGAACATCGACCAAGGGAACAGTGCTCTGCCACCTCCCGGTGGAGTGATGTTCCTCGTACTATTTGCCTTAGAAGGGAGGTCTGGAAACTCTGTAGGTTGGTTAGTGTCGTTTTGTAGAGGTGTCTCATTAGTGGTGCACCATGAAGCAGCGTTGGACGAATAATGACCTTATATATGTGTAGCTTCAGACGCAGTGAAAGTTGTTGTGACGCCAGGAGATGGCCTATGCGACTTCTGCCGGGCTAGCTTTAGTCTCCCCTTGGCATGACTGGAGAGGGTGAGGTGCTGGTCAAGAGTTACGCCGAGGTAGAGGATGGTGTTGGAGATATTCCGACCCTCGCCATCCACGACGAACCGCTGGGGTAGTCTGCTCTTCTTGCCCTTCTGAAAAGACATCACGATGGCATCCGTCTTGGCTGGATTAACTTTGATGCCATCCTTCTTAAGAGCAGCTACGATGGTAGTAGAGGTGGCTTGTGCGTGGCGGAGGGCCAGTTCAGCTCTCATGCTGGAGGCGTAGATGTTTGATGGCGACCGCTGGCGCTGTGAAGACTACAAATAATAGAGGTCCAAGCACAGACCCTTGAGGTACTCTGCAGGTGGTGGGGGCTGGGGGCGATAAATCTCCACCAACTTGCCTCGCTTGGCAATACCATTGTCCAAATTGGTCTGATTATCATGGTATAAAATAGTTTTTTTGTTGTGAGTAGGAATTTAAGCGTTTGTCAATTAGGTGTTGCAGTAATCGAAATCTACGAGCAGTTTCTTGTCGTTTCAGTTTAGTATGGGGTTTCCAGGTAAACTTGGAAGCGTCCAAAAAGACTCCCGTGAAGTACATCCCTCGATCCATGAGTTTTTCGATCGCGGAGTCAGACTGTCTATAGGATTTCTAAGTCTAGTACGTTTTATAGATCAGACTGAAAATATTTCCAGTTCACCTTTTCTGTAACCAGTGAAGAGGGAATGAGAGGGTCCAGGAATAGTATTTGAATGCATTAGGAGTAAAACCGCGCTATGTTCTGAAGAAAGATTGAATTCCATAATAAATTAGTTATGCAGAAATCAGTTATTCGACCATAGTTCAAAAATGCCTCACCCAATTAAAGGAAACTTTAAAGAATTTAAAATTTATCTATGAGAATAATTAACAATTTATCCCACAACACAATAACAACCGCCATGATCCAATACATGCAACTCCCCTCAACATAAAAACTAACCTACCTCAACAACACAAACCACTAAGTATTTCAATAAAACATTTTCCGAAAATATTTTAAACGTTACTTTTATAAAAGGAAATGTTTTGCAAACTAATTTTGTTCATGTACATATTTCATCTTTTTCATTATTTATTTACTATATAGGTTTATTTGTTTCATTTTATTCTGATGCAGTTACCTAATAGCTTGTAAGATTCAGAAATTAAATACAATTTATGTTATATATAATATTAAATTATTTATATTTTACAATACCGAGTATTGAGGAAAGACTTAGTAACTTCTCCCTGTGACACATATAAATGAAGCACTAAGTATCAAGGAAATAATAAAACCTAGAAGAAGGTTCACTGAACTAACTTAATTAGAACAAGTCCATTGGAGGAAATAGATCGAGGAATTCTAGTTAAGTATATTTTTACGGTCATCTCATGAAAAAAGAAAATGCACCGATGTGTGGCTACTGCTGAAACGATCTCACCGTTAGGCACATTCTCACTGAATGTTTTGCTCAGGCATCACACCGATTCTCTTCAGATTTACAGGAGATGTTGAGAGAAGATCCCACAACAACTACAAAACTTTTTCACTTTTTACAAATCATTAATATCTATGATGACATATAGTCTAACTCTAATTCCGGCATGTATAAGTGGGTGCATAATTTACTAACTACGTCAATTCTATTTGTAACTATAAATATGTAATTGTAATTGTAAGTGTGTAATTATAATTGTAAATTTGTGACCTTCTCACTTTGTAATTGTAATTGTAAATTTGTAACTTTCTCACTTTGTAATTATAACTTTCTGAATATGTTAATTGTACTCTACTTACTTTGTAAACCCAGTGTAAATGGCCATAGTGGTCGAAACACTTAAATAAATAAGTCCATTTTTTTTTTTAGTTTAGGGTAGTAAATAAAAATAATATTATTTCAATTTATTAATGATTGAGGAAAAAAATAGTCCACGGCTGACGGAAAAAGTTAAATCTACATTTTAATTATAGTTAATAAATGAGAAAATATATTAATTTATTAATTATTTAATAACAATAAAAATTATAGAGGAAAAAACACACAAAATCAACCATTATTAATAAAACAAAACTATAGAGAGAGTTGCTGCCGCATCCCAGCGATGGTAGGGCAGGAGGATTAAAAAAAAAAAAGAAAAGTTGAGAGTTATTCAAAGTATACTCACATTTTCTTCTCTATATCAGTTTTTGAATTAATATCAATTCTCGGTTCCTTTTCTGTTGCAAGCATTAAAAAAATGTTTACTATTTATTCGTATGAAAATTTATATCTTAATGTTTTCCTTAAAAGAAATTTATTTTTTATTTACTGTTCCTAAAAAAAATTAATTAAAAATTAAGCACTTAATTAAATTTTATATTCGGTTCTTACTTTTTTGAACAGTAAATATGTTCTAGAATCCTTAATATTGAGTCTGAGAATGTACGATATCTGGTGCAAGTCTTCAACGATACCTGACATATCCAGTATCTAATTCTTGATTATTTTACTATAAAACACGTTGTTCAAAATAACTTTTTACTACAATACTGGTATTATCTATCTTTAATCGTTAATTGGATTAACCTATTCCCTCATTATATCGTTATTTGGTGTTTGATCAATCTAGCATAGGAATTATTAGCAGTATATTTACCTAGCATATACACTCCACTGCATAGAGATATACACTGCACTGTGATGAGCCGAAGTGTAGATCCTGAAACAGGCCTGAACTTCATCAATCAAATTATTGATGGATGGGCCTCAGCTCCTCCGGTGACGTTTATTTGACGGCTTTAGGGAATATCCTCTATCCAATACCCGAACGGCTTCTATTCGTTTTATCTAGAAAATATTACGTAGACTAGACGAGGTTAACGTTTCATTACTTTTGGATTTTAGAAAGCTATCAAAATTTCATAAATCCACATCTTAAAATAATAAAAAAATTAAAATTTTTTATCCAAATTTATTCAGTTTAGTTCAAAGTAGAAATTTCCCCTATTAAATAGGTGCTACGAATCAACTTCCAATAAGAATTTAACTTACCTACAAATTTGATTACAATTAAAATTAAAAATACAACGATGCCTACCAACGCGCCTGTCTACCAATCCAAAAGTTGTGAGTTCGAACCCCGGCCCTACCCGGTTTTTTTTTTCAAAATAAACACTCACTAACAGCCTTCCTCCGAGCATTTGTAAGGCCCGTTAGCCAATGGGTGGCACACAGCAAAATAGGCGTGGGAGTGACGCACCTCATGAAAACCACGTCAAGAAACGCGCCATATATTCCCGTAGTACATCGCGCCCGGCCTTAGACCTCCATGTTCTGTCATGCCTTAAAAAAAAAATTGAAAAACTCCTCAATTATATTATTGTTAAAATTTTTAAGCGAACACCATCTATAAAAAAAAAGTATTATACAAATTATTATTTACGATCAATCAAAATGTTCATGAATAAAATCTCATTAGAACCCCGTTAAACTCACGTTCTTTAATAATTAAACTAGAGAGAAATAATTTTTTATTAATTCACATTTTATTTTATATATATTCACCATTTTAGTAGTTTTGTACTTTCTAAAAGTCAAAAAACAACTTTTGTGGAGTCTTTATAATAGTATTTTTGAAATTAGGTACTGCACTAGGACAATAAGGAATATAAATCATAATATATAATTGCTTAATCAAGAAAGAAAACTAAAAAAAAACTAAAATAAAATAACAATCGCACTGAGTAGATAAGTCTTAACTAAGTATGTTTATTTCGAAATAATGTTATGCCTAACAATAATGAAGACTTGGTATTTTGCAAGGAAAAAAAAAATTTTAATGAGTGGATAAGATAGTCGGTGTGGGGGATGGGAGGGTGCAGCCCACAAATAAACATTAAGAATTATTTATTCGTGCCGACGTTTCGAACTGAATTTCAGGTCTTCATCAGAGCTAAAAAACAAAAAAGAGATACCAACCATCATCCAAAGAAATATAAAAATTGTTAGTTTATTGTCTCTTTTAATTTTTATATTTCTTTGGATGATGGTTGGTATCTCTTTTTTGTTTTTTAGCTCTGATGAAGACCTGAAATTCAGTTCGAAACATCGGCATGAATAAATATTTATTTTGTTTATTTGCGAACCGCACTCCTGACCGTCCTGTACACATATTAATCTACGGTCAAATAACAACACCTTATTAAATTTAAATGCATAACTTGAGGCTAAATAGCGATTGTATATATTAAAAAATCAGGAAGCATCGTCATTATAAAAAATGCTATATAAGGCACTTTTCAAAAAACCGTAAAATATTAAATATAGTTAAATAAAATAATCCTATTATGTAGAGGTGGAATTTTTTGATGACCTATCTCAAAAATATCCTATAATTTTCAATTCACGACAAAGTGTGTCTAAAAAATGGTTCCTTATTATTTTTCTCTTTGAAAAGAACACATTCACCACTATCGCTTATCATCAGTACAGTTCCTGAAGCGATGTAAATATCTAAAAATAAGGGTCTCATTGTAAAGGATAAATGGGTTTTTTTGAAATCCTAGATTCTATCCTTGATAATAAGCTTCCTTTGTGAATTAGCGAGGAGAGAGCATTCAATTCCCTCAGATATTATAGCCCCCTCCAAACCGCGTTATGGGGAGGGGGAGACCTTCCTGAAAAATCTATTAAAGGACCTTTATCGTGAGGGGGGTAGGAATGGGAGAGAGGAAGGATTAAACTGTCTCGACCCGACCATTGCGGAGGACTGCCTGGGTTTGTGTTTATAACTATATAAAAAATATACTTCTAAGGCCTTTCAAGGGATAGAAATTAATAACTTTCTTTCAATATATAAATAAATAATAAAATTATAAAATCTATTTTATTATTTAAATAGATAAAAAAAAAACATTGTACAAGAGGAAAGCATATTCCTAAAACTAAAACACAGTGTAACAAGCAATGAACAAAATAATATTTTTTTTATTTTTCATATCTGATTTGAAACGAAATAGTTACATTAATAATAACAAAGGCTTAGCGAACCCAAGTGTTCAATGCCGATATATAAATAAGTGTGTCCCATAAAAGATTGGCTTTCATGCAATCATCCCACCTCCGCTTTCGTCTAACCTTCCAACGTTAACTCTTCAACAGATTCAGCTGTATATATGCGGACATCAGCGTCCGTATTTCCACCATTACATCAGTGAAATCCGTTTCCCTATTTTTCTAGCCGTGAATGTGTTTTACTGAATTGTTTACCTGCGTTTAGAGTTGGGAAATCTATA
>NW_027105273.1:298243-299396 GCF_000696795.3 Halyomorpha halys
TTCGAATAAAAAAAAAATTTTGATTACAATTTAATTTTTTGTGTTATTTTTTACAATTTCAAGTTCTATTGGGCTTAAAAAAACACCCTATACTTTCCAAGGGATTTTCAATTTTGTTAGTTATAAGTTTATGTTTATTTATTTATTTTTAAATATAAGTCATTTTGCATTTTTAATTTGACACATAAAAATAAGTAATATAAGGAGGTTTATTTTGTATAAATGCATTGCGGAGGTGTGACATGTGCAGAACGATACCGAAGGCAGTAAGAGCCAGGGTCTGTATAACCTGCATTGGTGCAGTGTTTGAAGGCAGTTTTCTCACCGACTAGCGGGCAGTCACTGACTCACGGACGCTCCACCGCCATTGTTGAGCCAAGTTTGTTGGAGCTGGCTTGTTTTTTTAACTCTTTCACCGAGTCGCTGGCAGTCATTCTCACCACTGTGCAGTCAAAATTTGTTTGGAGTTGTCGGGTTACCTGGCGCTCTTTTTCACCAACTCGCCGGTAGTCACTCCGACTCTCCACTCTTATTATTATTATCGATATGCGCATATCGACCCCCCCCCCCGACCATCAGTGAGTGACTATTTTTCTTTTTCCTCTCTTTCATCGAGCTTCATATTTTTTTTTTGTTTCCCTCTGATTAACTCATTTTAATTTTACAATTTCAAGTTCTATCGGGCTTAAAAAAACACCCTATATTTGTATATAAATATGACAAAATGCAATATTACACAATAAAAATTAGAAAATGTAGTAATTGATAATTAGAATGCAGACAGATCTAACCTCTTAAAGATTTAGCTTCGTGGCTATTGAACATGAAAATTAAATTTCATAAAAATGAATAGTGATATATTATACAATTTTTATCCATATTGTTATATGCATCATTATCTGAAAATGTGTAACTGATACGTCTAGTCTATATTCAACTTCTAACGTGGGCGCCAGCCATTCGAAAAATAAGAATTATTTCACTAACTTTGTTTTACTATCGAAGCTATATTTTACCTCTAATATAGATTCGTAAGTAGTCAAAAACATTATAAAAGCTGGGAGAGTATCGTTTAATGTAAAATTTATTTGATAAAATATAGAAGAATTTATATTTTTGAATTTATGATTATTTATATTAATGAATTTAGCAA
>NW_027105273.1:300507-303945 GCF_000696795.3 Halyomorpha halys
TGGTTCCTGAGATGTATTTTTCATAGAACAAAATTTTTGTCCACACAACGTAACAGAAATTAACATTTCGTCGAATATCATGAAAACTACTACTCTTACAAAGATAAATGTCATATACTTTACAGTTCATTAAATTAGCTTTAATTTGAGGGCAAATAGGCTTCTGTAAGTCAAATGGTTTTTGAGATATAGATTTTTTAAAATAAATTCACTAACTGCTGATTTTTTAGTGCATTTTTTATGAAATGTAGTTTTTTAGAAAGCTATATTTCGAGAAATATTTAACGTAAATAGCTCTATTAGTGCTCATATTTTAGTAAATTAAATTTACTTTAAATGATGTTCTCTTAGGTTTTCAAGCTTTGTAAGTAGTGCTTAAGATATATAACTCCGAATGAAAAATTAATTTTTTTTAAAGTTTATAAATAACCACCAGTTTATATTTCCCTACCTATACTTGGCAGACTCATCAATTTTGACTAGTAATTATCCATAGTTTTCATTAAAGTAATAAAAATTAGGGGTGAAATGACTTCCTTTTTTCTCCTCTTGAACCTGTACTATTAGTTAACTATTAGTTAGTATGATTAGTTTTTTATTTAAACTAGTCAGAAATTTTATTTTTACTTTTTTTATTTTATTCTTATTTTTCTGTCTTCATATTTTTTTTTTTATACGTATATTGAATAATAAATAATAAGTTTCGGCCAGTTACTAATTTTATATACTACCTGGGATTATACGATTAAATTCTTCTTATATCATAAACATACCATTTTTGTTTCATTACCAATCCTTGGCCTATTCCTTAGGCTAATGGAACAAGAGGTCGGAGGCAAAGTCCAGAAGGGTACGGCTTTTAGAATAAACTGCTGAATGTTTCATAAGGACAGAAGGCGCAGGAAGGGGAGTACATTTACAATTCCTAAAAGGACCCTCGCTTATATTTATAGACCCTTATAAATAGCCCCAGTGGTTTTGGCCTACAGTTATGAATACCGACAAGGCTTAGCTAATCAGTTCTAATGTTATATCCCAGTTCTACCAAACTCTCCTTCCGTGGAACCATCCATATCAACCATATTATCCATATTGTGCATTATAACCCTTTATGTTTTGAAGTACTAATAGCATTGGGGTGTGTTGTCTTTCCTGTTGTGAGGTTTATGTTTCATTTGCGTGATCCTAATTAATGGTGGAGGTGAGAATTTAGCTATATAGGACTGGACGGGGTCATTGAACACAATGCCTTATGTACTCTTTATTACCATTATTTGATTTATTTCTACCATTTTTACATAAATTAATATTATTTATTTTTAATTTTATTATGACTATTACTATTTTACTACTAATGATAATATTTTATTTTAAATTTTTTTTGCATTCTCATTAATTTGAGGCTTTTTTTCTTATTGTTTATTTTTTTTTTTGTGTTCATAATGTAAGTTTTAAAATTTGATTAGTCTTTTAGACTAAATTAAACTTGTATAATAAATTGAATATTTGTGATCGGTCACTGGTAAAAAGAAATATAAGATGAGTGAAACTGTAATAGAGAAAATAAAATAGATACGGAAATGTATCTATGTTATAGAAAGAACACTGCATTATGATATTTAATTATAATGAAATAAGAAACTAATGTAAAATATATTACATCTTTATTAATTACTTTTACTCTGAAAAAATTATTGGTGATTACCAATGGGGTAGTAGGCAAAATCGTTCAGCTGTTGAACAATTTTTTTCATTACAGAAAAAGTTAAAATAAAAAGGGGTAATTTATCAGCTTTATATAAATTTCAAAAAGGCTTACGATTCTGTTGACCGTTAGAAGCTATATATTTTGATTGAACAGGGAATACCGAAGAAGTTACAAATCTAGTGCATGATCGAAACGTAAGTTCGAATCGGTAATCATTATTTTGAGAAGTAAGAGGTTCAGTCGAGTTTAAACAAGGTGATTCCCTATCAACTATCTCATTTAATCTAGCACTATTAGTCGTAATTAAAAATGTGTTGAACACCCAAAAGGATTTAACTTTGGGTGGTAACATACAGGTGCTTGGGTACGCTGATAATTTAGTATTATTGGGTGAGAACAAAGAATTTATAGAACTAAATATAACAGAGTTGACAAACTCGAGTAAGGATCTAGGTTCTGAAATAAATACAGATAAAAAAAATGTATGATTAGCAGTAGAAACGTGAGCGATTTTGGTGATATAGATATAGGAGATTTTTTTCTAACCTCCTCAACATCTTGATTTATAAACAAATAATATATATATACATACATACATGAAATTACTCTTGTTTTGCCACATGGCATTTTAAGAAAGGTTTACACGGTCTGCTGAAGGGGGGTTTACTGTCGTAGCATGATAGCCAGGAGACTTGGGAAAGTACGTAAGTAGAAAGAATGGGAAGGTACCATCCTGGCCGATGATGGTGATGGTGTGAATGACTTAAGACTCCCGAAGTCCTTCTCTCGGTCTTATTGGAGGAGCGATTTCCAATAGCGGGTTGACAGGGCTTTACCCATCAAAGAATTTGATGTGCCTCCGGGCTATATACTCCAGCACAGAGACAAGCTGGCTTTCTTGATGGATGAGGTGCACTGGTCGTCCTTTCAGCATCCCTCGCTGCATAGCTTTTAGGCATAGATATAGGAGGCAATACATTTGAACAGATAGATAGGTTTAAGTTTATAGGTTCTACGATAACTAGAAAAAACAAGATTTCTGAGAAAATAAAAGGGAAATTAAATGATTATTATTTCCCCACTGTTCTTCATGGATGCGAAACGTGGCCTCCTAAGTTTTACAGTACCTTAAGGTTTTTGAAAATAAAGTATTACGTAAAATTTTTGGACCGAAAAAGGATAAAATTAGCAGGAGAATTTAAGAGGTTACGCAATGCTAAATTGAGAAAACTCTATCCAGTATCTATAATTCAGGTTAGAGCATTGCGGGGAATATGGACGTGGAAGGTTGGAGGGCTTAATGACCTGAGGATTTCTAAAATGTTAATAAACACTGAACCAACGTAACTAAGGGGTAGGACGAAACGTAGACGGAAGGATTATGTTAAAACTGATTTGATAGATTTGGGTTTGGAGGGGCGTTAACCCTAGCAGCACCAAGGGGGGGGGGGCTCGCCGAGCCCTCACTTCCGATTTTTTTTAATACTGCTCTCAAAAAATTTTTCACAGACAAGGAAAAAAATCTATTTACCTAAAATTTATCTACCAACATGTTGGAACTGATTTGAAAAATATTTGATAAGGAGGAAGAGTACGAAAAATTATTTGTGTTAGAAAAATGAGATGAGGGCGGGTGGAGCCCCCCCTTGGTGCAGGGAAGGGACCTGAGGCCGGACCCGCTGGTTGGTGTTTTACTGTGTTTTATACTTACTTAGTGGTTTTACCAGATC
>NW_027105273.1:304358-313108 GCF_000696795.3 Halyomorpha halys
TTCATGAAATTGAAAATAATTAAAGTTTCAGCGACCCTAGGTTTTTGTTGTATCATGTATTCTTATTCTTTTTTTTAATTCCAAATTAAAACATTTTCATAATAAAGCATATAGAAATCTTAGGTCTTTATTTTTTTTTTTAAATAATCCTTATTCTACCATCTTATTTACAGAAGTAAGAAGAAATTATTATATTTCAAAAGAGTAAGTTTACCATAAAAGGGAAATTAATGATATAAGGGTTAAAATCAAGTGAGGGCTTGTGGAGGTCGTCTTGGGAAGTGTAGGGCTCGGCGAGCCCCCCCCCCCTTGGAGGAGGTAATGAATACTACCTTGGTGCTGCTAGGGTTAATAGGTAGATGTATGTAAAGAACTATTGGTGATATCGGCATCGAGCCTTCGGGTCCACTAAGCATTTAATTATAATACATTTAATTATAATATATTTAATTATAATACATTTAATTATAATATATTAATTACTTTTCATTAGTGATCTTATGACAGGCTAATTAATAGACTTTGTGATGTAGCCAACAACAACGTGTTGTGCAGTATTGGTTGTATAACAAAGCTTTTCTCTCTTTCTTTGACACTTTTGATTGGGATAGAAATAAAATTAAAGATTATCTGATAATTTAATAGATAGTAAAAGCGCAAATTGAGAAGTATAACATGAGATGGGTCCCAACCCACTGTGAAATCTCGGGCAATGAAATAACTGAGCAAACATTTTCGATAGAATAGCAGATGCAGCAGACGTAATTAAATTGAAATGTCTATATAAATATACTCACAGCACACATACTCTACAAGTCTCAACCTTAGTTGTTCTATTAAGTAAACCTCAATTTTCCTCTGTCATGCGCCTCACTCTTCTAGTTGTGGAATCCTGATTTCTTTGAGTCCTTCTTCATTTCACAAGTTGTCTCCAGTGTAGCCTATTGTCATTATGGATACAAGGCCAGTCGATTAAAGCCTATTTTCCTGAATTAGTTTTAATATGTTCTCAAATTCTAACAAATCCCATCAAATCACCTTTACTCTTCGTCGTAAACCTACTGACTACCCTTCAGTTTCATTTAACGATGTTACTCTTACCCCTGTCGAACAGATCCGCTACCTTGGACTACATTTGGACAAGCGATTAACCTGGAATCCTCACACCGGACTGAAAAGACAGGAAACTGCACGACGATTTCGACTATTACAGCACTTACTAGACAAACGGTCTAAACTTCCAACACATTACAAAAGACTGATCTACATGACTGTAATAAGGCCAATCTGGACATATGGAGTTGAGCTTTGGGGCTCCACTAAACCCTCGAATTCCTCTCGTATTCAATCCTTACAATCCAAAATCCTTCGTAAAATCCTCAATGCTCCTTACTTTGTCACTAATAAAATCATATCACAAATAAAAATATAAAATTAATGTTCCCAATGTAACCGATCTAGCCTAAACCAGATATCACTCCTTCCATTATAAAATCTCTAACCAATCAAACACCTTAGTTTCTAATCTTGCATCCTCTTTCATTCCCTACAATCCTCCGAGGCGCCTGAAAAGAAGATGGCCATGAGACCAGCTAATGTAAAATGACATTAGAGTGCTACGGGTAGTTTCTCTACACGCCTGTAACACTCCAATTTAACTTAGATCAGATTTACTAAATGTATTATAATGTACAGTTGTCAATAGCAATAAATAAATATTAAAAAAAAAAAATATGTTCTCATTTTTTATCGAACTTTCTATTTCTGCTTTGGTCCTACAGACGACGTACCTTTGCTGTCTCCACTCAATTCTTCTCATAATCTCTCATTGTCAAAGTCATCCCCTTTAGCACAGTTAAGATCGATTAAAATTACTAATAATAACAAAAATTAACCAAATATTCTCTATTTACTACTTAATTAAAACATATTAGACAAAATAGCTCCTCTTGACATGTACTCTATCCATAATGGAGAACATAAAGTAATGCTGATAGTATCCTGATTTGTTCTTGTGAAATTTTTTTTACATCAGGAAAAATACCCATAGAACAACTTCAGAAACAGAAAAAAAAACTTGAAAATAAGACAGAAAGATTCACAAAAAGCATATAACATAGCAACCAGCCAAGTAAACAAATATTTATACAAGTTACAGTACTCACTGAAATTGAATTAATTGTTTGGTCCTCGTTATGTAGAGCCTATTAACTCCAATTGTATCATCTTCGTGTAATGAATAGAAGTGGCAATAGCAACAGTCTTGAACACTTTCTGAATGAACCTCTGTATATGAACTATTTACGAAGTGGTAGGGTTTTGTTCGGGCTACATTCAAACATAGGGTTGTAGGGTAGAGGAAGACGAGCTTCAATCAGTCAATACAACATCTTAACAAGAAATGAAGCTCGTGGGGACTTTGAGTTATAGCGTCTCCTCACCTTACGAATTCGACTGAAGTCTAATATGTATGAGGAGAAGATGGTAGGGAGTGCGGTTGGAAAATAACGTAAACAAGTTGAAAAAACGTATTTAATAGGGCCAACGTTTCGGCCAGAATTTCCAGCCTTCATCAGGGCTAAGAACAAAGAGATTAAACTAAATAATTGTACAGGATAAAATAAACTAATTAAAGTAGTGGAAAATAAAACGTATATAAGTAATTAAATATTTAAGTAAAATAATATAATTATGGATATATCATTCTCATCATTATGCAGTCTAATATGGTCCATCTTTTGGTTTTTTTTATTTCAAGTTATGGAATCTATTATTGGAGTTTAGAAGTTCTATGAAAAATTTCGAGTTTTTCGATTTTCGATCTATATTGGGTCATTAAATAAAATGTCAGTTTTCTTCCATGGTAAGCCTAATTTCATCGTCATAAATTGCTGGTGGAGTTTTTCTTCTGCACTGGTTATTCGAATCTGAGCCACCAGCTGAACATTTTTCAAACAATTGGCGATTGGTACGTTCGCTATAACACTCTTTCTTCACGCCGTGGTAATGTTTCTTGCAACCGAGCTGCAATGCAGGGATGCCTAGTGTCCAAGGTTAAACTCAGAATAAAAACAGAAATGAGTTAATTGTTCAAAGCTAATCTAACTGGTTCCAATCTGGAAGGAACAGACAAATATTACATTTAAAAAAACTTATGAATTTTTTTTTATTATTTTATATCATAAATTAGAGGAGGCATATGTTAGATTAGATCCAGAAAAATATAATAATTTAAAATAATAAGGTTACTTGCTTTCAAATTTATGTTTATACATAATACACTAAAAAAAAAAAAAAGGTTCCGCTTTTATTTTGAGCTGGACATATTCCAAAAATAGTAGCATATAATGGGGTTACTATTTCTTCAAATCTAGTAGGACTATCACAAAGTAACTCCAATTTACGGAGATGTAAAATCTACAGAAAACAACAAATAAGAAAAAATTATCATGAGATGTAGTGAAAATCTCTTCCTTGTTAAAATACTTTATTTTAATGACTCGTTGACAGCGTTTCGGTGCTATCAGCACTGTCCCAACATAATATTAAACTTAAACATAATTTTGATTTTCAAAATACAAATATTTTTTACATAGTCAATCGAACAAAAATAGGAAAATTACTAAAGCAATACATATTATTAAAAACATTAATAATACAATTAATTTTAAGACTGACACTACAAATTTAAATGCATATTATATAGATATTATTAACCATTTAGAAAATTTAATTAATTAAATATCAGTATTGAATACAATTTAATACAGTAGTGAAGTAATGTATATATTTTTAAAAAAAATAGTTGTTAATATATTTTTTAAGGAATAGAGATAGGAGATAATTAGTATAGATTGTAATCTATTTGTTATCACTAATATGAATTGTGTAAATTTGTATTGTAAATAAGCTAATGATGAGGAGATATTCCCGAAACGTTGTTAAGGATTTATTAAATATAAATTTTTAATCATGAGAGATAGTTGACCGTGGATGATGAATGAGGAGAAGATGGTTGGGGGTGCGGTCAATGAAAACACAAATAAGCACGATTAACTTATTTTAATGTGCCAACGTTTCGGCTAGAGTTTCTAGCCTTCTTCAGGGCTAAAAACAGAACAAGATAACAACCACAGTAAGTATAGAAAAATTAAAAAAATAAAAAGAAAGTATAAACAGAATAATTTTACAAAATAGAATTAATAAAATGAAGTGATGAGAGAAGCGGGAAATAAAATGTATACATAGGTAATTGAAAACGTGGGTAAAATAACATAATTATGGAAATGAAATAAAAATAAAGTTATATAATGCAAAGAAGTATGACCATATTAGTTATTATTAATTTAAAATTAAAATATGAAAAGAAAATGAAAATTGAGAAGAAGTAAATATATGTAACAATAATAGATGATAAAGAGGCAAATTATAAATATAGTGTACAAAACTTATAACGCGGGTAAGGAAAATGGATAAAAGTGGAGAAAATAAGGGGAAAGAGTAAAATAAAGAAAGGGGAAAGAAAATAAAAACGAACCATTAGCGCTGTTTTTCCATTAGGCGTTTGATCTTCCAGCGAACAGGTTCGTTTTTATTTTATTTCCCCTTTCTTTATTTTACTCTTTCCCCTTATTTTCTCCACTTTTATCCATTTTCCTTACCCGCGTTATAAGTTTTGTACACTATACTTATAATTTGCCTCTTTATCATCTATTATTGTTATATATATTTACTTCCTCTCAATTTTCATTTTCTTTTCATATTTTAATTTTAAATTAATAATAACTAATATGTTCATACATCTTTGCATTATATAACTTTATTTTTATTTCATTTCCATAATTATGTTATTTTACCCACTTTTTCAATTACCTATGTATACATTTTATTTCCCGCTTTTCTCATCACTTCATTTTATTAATTCTATTTTGTAAAATTATTCTGTTTATACTTTCTTTTTATTTTTTAAATTTTTCTATACTTACTGTAGTTGTTATCTTGTTCTGTTTTTAGCCCTGAAGAAGGCTAGAAACTCTAGCCGAAACGTTGGCACATTAAAATAAGTTAATCGCGCTTATTTGTGTTTTTCATTGACCGCACCCCCAACCATCTTCTTCTCATTCATAAATTTTTAACAAGGGAGTGATATTTTAATTCATCTCTTATTAAGGACAACTCATCCAGTAAAGAACCTGTAATATTAATAAAAAATATATCTTTTGTCAGATGTGCCAATGTTGAAGTAAAGCAGCAATATATATATATTTATTTGCCTTTCTTACCTATCTTGAAGATAGCCAAAAATGTAGTTTCCTATTAGGCCGCCAAGCCCCAGCAGAACAAGCGCTAAGGTAGAGTAGAAATCTTTCTCACACACCATCTCCCACTGTACAGATAAAAAAAAAATTGTTTAGTGTTTGAAAGATTATACACAGTAAACATGCGTTCATTTTTGAAGAATACAACCAAAATTAATCTTAGCACACATTTATAGGCTAATAAAAGATTAGAGAAGATAAGCATAAATTTTGAATTTTTCACATCAATCCAAGGTTACAGTGACTGCCCAACTAAAGGGTTTTTACTAAAATAATGTCTTCTATAGGTAGAGTTTTTTTAGAAACTAATTAGAAATGATGAATAAATAATAATCTTCCTAGTTTAAATTATATTTTATTTCATTACCATAAAAACAACGTTTCGTGGTCGTCACCCTATTTTCAGATTGCAAGAACAAATTCTCAAATAACTACACATGCTAACAAAATTTACAATATATCACATTATTCATTACACATTTTTATAAGCTAATCACCTGAATAATAAATTGCAATTAATTAACAAATTACTAATTAACTTTGCTAACAAATAGATAGAACCAGACCAACATTCTTCTTATAAATTTTTTTAATAAATAATATTGTAGTGATATATTGTAATTGTTGTTAGTTGTGTAGTTATTTGAGAATTTGTTTTAACAACCTGAAGATGGGGCGACAAACCCGAAACGTTCTTTTCATTTGTAAATAAAATATAATTTAAACAAGGAAAAGTATTATTCATTCATCATTTATAAAATGATTTTTTATTTAAATTAAGATGGCGGCTGCCTTTTAAATTTTGTATGCTGCTTGCTTTTAAATTGTGTATCGGCTGCCTTTCCTTGCGACCACAAAACTATAACGAAGCGTAAATCTGACCAAAGCAACAGAATTTGGAAATTTTACAAGGATTGTAGTGTGTCATCATGCTTAGTTAACATGGCTATATCATCAGTATATATCGTAAAGATATGTAATAAATTTTCTAGTAATAATACTAACAACTTGTAAGGAAGTGCGGTGGAACCGAGGTAAGGCACAATGCTAGTAACTCCAAGGACTCGGGTTCGAATCCGGTTGGGCAGGCAATTGTTTTATGTTACACTGTAGACGTGAGTCAACCCTGTGGGTTCTGGAGCCCTCCTGGGATCCATCCAGCTTCATCAATTGGTACCATTGGGTAAAAATCTGGCGTACGTCATTCTTTACAAATCACCTCCTTGCACAACCATTGGTCTACTAACAGTAATTCATTAAAAAGTGATGATTTTCTGACCTCTTATGGTTGTAGCGGTATAAATTTAATTTAACAACTTGTAAGCTTGGAGGAAGAAGTATAATGGAGGAGGTACAAGTCCAAGGCGAGTGACGCCAGAGGGCGGGGTCTAATCCTTTCCTAGGCGTTGTATACGGTGCATCATATTTGGCAGCAGTGGATAGGAAGGGGATTTCAAAAAAGTTAAGAGTTACTGACAACGCGCTCATATTTTTTATTGTTTATTGGTTATTTGAATTATTAATAATTCACAATCCCTTTTTTTGGTTGTAAACATTAAATATTCTAAAAAATAATGTTTACTTTTTTTTTTTAATAAACATCTTTCTCGAATCTAGTGAAAACAATTATTTATTTGTATCAAACTTTATATTTTGTTTTTCTTAAAAGAAATTAATTTTTTATTAACTGTTCCTAGAAAATATTAAATAAAAGATCGACAAAATTAATTCAATTTTATATTCACTCCTTACTTTTTAAAACTATAAATAAATTTTAGGGTCCTTAATATTCACATTGGAATGAGTGAACAGAACAGAGTAAGACGTATAAATTTTTAAAGAATGGATTAACGGTTTTTCATTATAGAGAAACTAAATTATAGGAAATACCATTTACCACAACTTGTGTTCTCTTTAAAATTACGATTAAATCAACGGTTTTACTTATAATTACATTAATGTGTGAAATATCTATTAACTTCAACATAAAGTTGCCTGCAAGGGGCGTGGCCTAATTAACGTTTCTTAGCGTCATTTTTGCCTAGAGGAAAAGTAAGCATTTATATTTTTTATTGATATATTAAAAGAATAGGAATGAAAAATCTTAAAAATAGTATTTAAATGTGAGAATAACATAGATTGAAGAGAAATCCAATACCTGATCGTACAATGTTCAAGTGTACAGGAGTACAAGGGTTACAAAAAAAAGGTTCTTTTTTTAGAAGAGAATTCTGAATTGAAATGGAGGTAGAACGATCATGAAACGCTTTCTTTCCCGATTTAATTTATTCTCCAGAGAACTCCGATATAGATTTCCTGGAAAGTTGGTGAATCAGACAATAATTCCAGTTGCCACCGTACTGCATGGAAAAAACTGGAAAGAGCTTAAGTGAAAAGAAGCTGGTCGCTCGCTATTGAAGGACTATGAAAGGGCCGCATGGACTGTTCCGACTCCTACCTCGTTATTCGGACCATCCCTTCAGGGACTGTTTTCGTTATTCTTTATTCAAAACGGGTTCCCTGAGCGTTTATTATTCAATAGGCCGCTGGGTCTTTTTCTTCCCGGATTCCGGTTTCTAGTCTAGTGGAATAATTTCCTTCAGGAGGGGGGTGGAATGGTCAGGATGTGGTAAGTATATGAGCTTGAATAGCTGATGTTAACAAAAGGATTCAAAGGAGTCAGGAA
Source organism: Halyomorpha halys (assembly GCF_000696795.3). Classification (NCBI taxonomy): domain Eukaryota; kingdom Metazoa; phylum Arthropoda; class Insecta; order Hemiptera; family Pentatomidae; genus Halyomorpha; species Halyomorpha halys. The sequence goes on from NW_027105273.1 coordinate 312,363, forward strand.
TATTTTAGATTCCATATACTTTCATATCTCAGGAGTTTTTTGTATTTTTTTACCTTTCCAGAATGAAAGAAATTCTGGACATACCGAGTTCGGGATGCAGATTAGGTCATAAAAGGATGGATAATTTAAATATTACGTTTGTATAAAACTTGGTAACTTTATTTACTAAAGTCAGTTATTTCTTCCAGACTGGTCAAAAAGAATGGGTCTCCAACTATAGTAATATATAAGAAGATGGTCAGGGTTGCGGTCAAAAGTGAAACAAAAATAGTTGTAACTATTTGTAACACTTTTGATCATCTTCTTATATATCAATTCTTACGGTCAACTATATATACATATAAACTATAGTTATAGATTTTAATGAGGGCATTAGGGCGTAAAATCCAATGGTCACCAAAGCCCATGTTTTATATTTTATTCCATTTTTTAAAAAAATTATTATTACAATTTTTTTATATATTTTTTTTTCTATTTTCATCCGATTTTGAGCTCTTTAAATTTTTGATAGTTAATTAGTTTCATGCATTTTTAATGTGATATTTAAATGTGTTTAGATTTGGGGTTTAAATCTTGCTTAATAGGTTATTCCTTCTTAAAAAATCAATACTATTTTTTTTCACCATCATTTAGGGCTACATACACATACATACAGGGGTCCCACTCCTAATCTAGCTAAATCCGCAACATAGAAATGACTGAAATGAAATGAGAGAGAGAGAGAGAGAGAGAGAGAGAGAGAGAGA
>NW_027105273.1:313366-322141 GCF_000696795.3 Halyomorpha halys
GAGAGAGAGAGAGAGAGAGAGAGAGAGAGAGAGAGAGAGTTTATTTATCTATGCTGCCTAAAAACATCAGGTTGCTATCTCACACAGCATACTTATCAATCCGTAATCGGACATATATAAATTACACATACATGATACTAGAAAACCTAATAGAAAAATAATAATAATTTAAATTTGGGTAAATTTTGTAAAAAGAAACATTTTATAAAGAAAATCAGTAGTTGTGGATCTATTTCGTGAAATCTATATCTTAGGAACCATTTGATGTACAGACGTATATTACACACTCCTATTGATGCTAATTTAATGTACTACTTACATCACTTTAATGAATGATGTGTAAATATACAAGTCAAAATTGATGAGTCTGCCAACTATAGTTGGCATATATTGGGAATAAGAAATGGCGGCTATTTCAAACAGTTGAAAATAGTAGAGAAAGTTTGCTACAATATATATCCTGATAGAGCAGTGTACGTTAAATAGTTCACGAGATACAGCTTTTTAAAAAGAATCATTATAATATAAAGAAATGACGAAAAATCAGTAGTTAGTGAATTCATTATGATAAATTTATATATCTAGAACTATTAGATGTAGATGTCTATAAGCACTCAAATTAACCTAGTTCAGTTTGCTACTTAAATTACTTTAATGTAAGGTAAATATACGTAAAATTACTTTAATGTCAGGTAAAGAAACTTAAATTGCTTTAATATAAGGTAAAGATACTTAAATTACTTTAATGTAAGGTAAAGATAATTTTCAATATTGATGAGTCTGCAATGTACAGTTAAAATAATAAATATGAAAAATTTCAGTGGTTGCAAAAAGTTAAAAAAAATAATTTTTTATTCCTAGTCCTGTACATCTATAATAAGAACCTAATAGAACACTTAAAGAGAAGTAAATTTGTTAAAATATGGGCCCTAATAGAGTTTACGTTCAATAGTTCAATCAATAGATATATATTTTTAAAAAACAACATTTCATAAAACAATGTATTGAAAAATCAGGTATTGGTGAATTAATTTTGGAGATCTAGTTCGCAAGAACCATTTGACTGTCTATTAGGGCTCAAATCAAAGCTAGTTTAATGTACAATAAAGTAGTTCCTGACATTTTCTTCTTAGGAATTGTTAGTTTTTATGTCATTTGTTAAAATAATAATTTATTATCAATTTACACAGTTTTGATCCTTTTTTCTCTCAACTTTTATTCTTTAAAAATTCTCCAACGTTTCGGCCCTCAGGCCAACCTATAAAAAGTTTTTTTGTTTTTATAACAATTACATTATTTTCTTAACTACACACTGATTTCTTTGGCCATACCAAAAGTTATTAATAACATTGTATTTCATGTGAATAGGATGACAGGATAAATAATTTAAAATTATATTACTAGTTGTTTCCTTTTTTTTTCCATTCAGTTAATAATGTATCTCCTTGTCTCATTACTAACATGTCCAGGAATCTTAACTAGTCCTCTTTTTCTATTTCCATGGTAAAGTTTAATCTTTTATGGAAATCATTTAAATATATAAGCATCTTATCTTTATCTGTCTCTTTAATAATGGAGAAAATTTCATTAACATATTTAAATAAAATTTTTAATTTTATTCTTGATTTTTCAATTGCTTATTTTATTAAAGTCATTCATTACTAAACCAGACAAATAGATACTTAAATCTCACCCATCAGAAGGCCAACATTTTGGCGGAAGATCTCACCATCATATTTAAATATTCCATTTTCGCAACAAAATTTAATCCCATCCAAAAATAATTATTTGTTCTTTATTCTAGTATCTTTTTTAATTTCTTCCCATCTTTTTCCTATGATATTATACACTACTTGCAGAGGAATATTTGTAAATAAGGATACCGCATCATAACTCTCCAATATGTCATCTTTTTCTATCTTTATCGATTTCAATTTGTCTTTAACCTCTATTACATTTTTGACATCTATATTTTCATCCTTAAAAACATTATTGAAACTATTATTAAAAATTACAATTGGACTTAAAGGTTTATCTTCTTTGTGCAGCTTAATTAATCCAAACATTCGATTTACATCTCAGAAAATATAAATTATACGGTCAATTTCAAATCAGATTCTAAGGGGCTAAACCACCATTAATTTTGAGCAAAATAAATATGTAATTATTATATATAAAAAGTTGGTAAATAGATAAATGTTCAAATCCTTAAATTGTACAAATGTATATATAAAATAAATATACACTTACAAAAGCATGTATAGGTGAATAAATATGAGAAAAAATAAAATAGGGAGGGGGTATATATATGTTATATTTATAAAAAAAATACACATATAATAAGAATATATTAATTATGGATTAAAAAAAATGTTGAGTTATAAGCAAAATAATTAAAAATGTATGTTAATTAAATTATATTAAAAATGTAAATTAATGATAAAAAAGTTATTGTTATATGATAAGGTGATAACACATTCCTAACCTGTTGAAGGTAGGTTCTGTTTTTAAGTTATAAATATAAGTGAAAGAGAGAAGTCGTTTGTAAAAAAGGTTTTTTAAATCTAGGATATAAATTTAAAAAAAGTTATGTAAGTAGGAAATATATTTAAAAACAAAATTTTATGAAGTTATTATGATATTATTTTAATATTAAAGGCATGGCCAAAGAAATCAGTGTGTAGTTAAGGAAATAATGTAATTGTTATAAAAACACAAACTTTTTGTAAGTTGTATCCTTGAGAATGGCCTGAGGGCCGAAACGTTGGAGAATTTTTAAGGAATAAAAGTTGAGAGAGAAAAGGATCAAAATTGTGTAAATTGATAATAAACTAAACCACTCTCAAACAATCATATAAAAAATAATTAATCTTAAATAATAATATTAATTTTACTTAAAAAACAGTTTTTGATGGACCTTCACTATTTTGACATCAAGCTGGTCATATAGTATAACTTTTTAAATTTGAACCTTTTTGTGATATTTAAACCTTTCAACATAATATTATATTTAAAATTGAAATAAAAGGAATCTGTATTAAATTAGTTTACCTTATAATAATTATATCATAGCAAATTTTTACTGGATGTAAATGCATTGATATTGTTATAATAACCTTTCGTAAATTTCATGTAGGAAATTTAAAAAATGGAAAAAAAGAAGATATAACTGTAACCCGTTTGTTATTGTGTACTTGTATTAATGAGTTTTGAATTTTAATTACTTGGAAAATTATTAATATGGTCGCCGTTTGTTTGTTTATTATTAATTAGTTTGTTTTTTAAACTAATTGCTTTCTACATTATCTGAAATTGCAAAAGCTTTGAAAGTCATGTGTTTAAATATATATTCTGTATGAATTTAAAATGTTGATAAAACAAGGTATACTTTTAAGGTTTTTTTTATTTCAAAATATTGAAATTTTATGTTGAGTGGATCAACTAATTTTAAAATCAACTAATTTTTTAATTTTAAGTTAAAATTACTTAGAGTTTAGGTAATATAAGGGTAGGAAAAATTCATATAAAGGTATTTTAGTTTGTTTATTTTTTAAATATTTAGTGCATACAAATATAAAAAATATATTGTTAAAATGCAGGGAGTATTGATACTGAATTATTAAGGGTAAATGGTCCAGTTATTGACGTCAACCTTTGTTTTTAAAAATAAAGGGGTTTAGTTTCAACGAACATTCTGACTACAGTAACAGAAAAATAATTGTTTTTTAAATCTGGATTCGGCTAGATCAGAGTATATATAACAAGCGCGAACAGAGCCTTCTCTCTGTCAAGAATAATGGAATATCTAAATATCCCGAAAAATCTAATGCTAGGGGTACAATTTTATGATAAAGCAAAATAAAGAGATTCGAACGTAAAGCCCTCCACAGAATTACAGGAGCGGTCTGTGATCAGAGCCTTTACACATGGAAGTCGAGAGGTAGCAGCGAACTCCTGGCTTGGAATGAGAATGTATTACCGCAGTGAATAATATAGAAGTATCAGAAACCAGCGAAGATTAATTTCAACTCAAAGTAAGGGGGGGCATGTGAAAGTTATTTGGTGCGCACACGTCACCAGATTAATTTCTATCTGATGGTCCTGAACAAGATACTAGATAGTTACGTTGTGGCAAAGGTTTGATCACGGGAAAGGGGAGTGTTTTTTTGTCATATTGTTTAATTGTACCACACTCTCCGGTTCATTGAGCAAAGAGGTCCATATCCTAATTTTTCTATGAGAATGCAAAAAAAAAAATAAATAAATAAATAAAAAAAATACAAAATAAAAATAAAACAAACACCATAAATGGATAAAGTTGAAATTAAATCGTCTCGGAAACATTGAAAAAGATTTCTAAAAAGAACTTTTAATTTTATGGTGGGAAGAGAGGCAGTAGCTCTGAAACCTTTATTAGAGTCGCATCTACTAATTTTCTCTTTTCCCTTAGCCAGTTGTTAGGTTTAATTTCACGGCAAAAGGCGTGGTTTAATTTATCCAATGGGAAGACATTTCTTTTTCATCTCAGAAGTCTCGACACTATATCTCGTAAAAAATACAATAATAGGATTCTTGTTAGTTCGTCAACTTCACAGAATGAGAGCTTATGTTCTTCCTTATTATGAATGTAAATGGTTTCTGTCTCATTAATTAGTAAGAATTATTTATTTGATTATGATAAGTAATTATTACTAATAATATAACTTAATGAGTATTCATGTAGATATTGATAAATAAGCAAAAAATACTTTTTTTCTGTGACCAGAGTACTGTAGTGAAATTTAAATACATTAATCTATTTTTTTTTCTACCCCAACGCTGTTGGGAAATAGGTAATAGGAATAATAATAAAACTGATTACATTCATACTAAAATAAAATAACATAAGAATAATAATAAATGAAAAAAATACATAAAAAATAAATAAAATCTCTTTTTAAATATATACAAACATAAGTATAAAGAAAATGAACATGATCGAATTATATACAAGAAATAATAAATAAATAATTAAAAAAAAATATATTTATTGAAATTTACAACTGTATATTATATGGTTCATTCAGTAAATTTTATTTTAGTTAAAATGGAGTGTTACAGGCGTGTAGAGAAACTACCTATTGGTAGCACTGACATTTTACATTAGCAGGTCTCGTTGCCATCTTATTTTTAGGTCCCTCGGTTGGATTGTCAGGAATGGAAGAGGAAGCAAGGTTTAAGGGGTTAGGGATAAATAAATAAAATAAAATAATCTCCAGTCACATTTGCACTCAGGTTAGTATTAAGGTACAAAACGCATGATTAATTTGAAGTGGCTACTATGTTAGAATTGATTCTTTATACCTTTTTTCATTATTTTCTTTTTAACAAGATAAAAAAATATATAACTAAAACTAGAAACTATAGAAAACCAAGGAGGTTTCATCACCAGTTGACATCATTTGGGGTTTCATCTTTTAGCTTACAAAAAAAACATCCATATACCTTAAAAATGGGGATTTTATCTCAACACTGAAAAAACGGAAACGGTAATTTTCACTTATATCTTATAATCAAACCATAAATATTAGAGTGCAAACTCTAGGGTAGTTTCTCTACACGCCTGTATCAATCCATGATATAAATGATTTAAAGTTAAATCATATTTACTGGATGTGTTTGTATCTTAATACAGTTGTAAATATCAATAAATACATGTAAGAAAAACATAAATATCTTGTCCTTGAAAATATTTGACCAATAATTAAAAATAAAAGTTAATTAAATAAATCATGTCCCTGAAGATGGCCGAATTGGCCGAAACGTTGGACGTGTAAAAGAAATAAAAGTTTTGAGACTGTAATTTGGATAGTGTTTTGAATTATTTATTAAAAAATTGCCAGTCTAAAGAAAGAATTTTAAAATTATAAATAAATAAATCAAGTTTATATCCAAATCCGTCTCAACACTTTATTTATTCATTAGTCCAACGTTTCGGCCTTTCTAGCCATCTTCAGGGACATCTTCAATACAAAAATCCTTCTCACATTAATTTATAATTTCTATTTGCAGGACATTCTGCCCAGATCATTTTCTTTATTTAAAGTTCAAAACCTCTTTATTTAAAATTTAAAACCATTAACATTTATTTTTTCTATAAGATTATCAACAGTAAGATTATTCATTAATTATCCATTAAGATAAATGGTTTGTTATATGGTGTGGTGTTTTATACTGTTGATAATCTTATAGAAAAAATAAATGTTAATGGTTTTAAATTTTAAATAAAGAGGTTTTGAACTTTAAATAAAGAAAATGACCTGGGCAGAATAGCCTGCAAATAGAAATTATAAATTAATGTTAGAAGGATTTTTGTATTGAAGATGGCTAGAAAGGCCGAAACGTTGGACTAATAAATAAATAAAGTATTGAGACGGATTTGGATATAAAATTGATTTATTTAATAAATATTACCTTGTCTCAAAAAATTTTGAAATAATATAATTAAAAATAAAAGTTAAGATAAATTAATATTTTAAAAAAAAAACTTTCCTTTTCTTAATTTTTTAATTGTAATTTACCGTATTTTCCATCTATTAATGTGTACTGATGAGTGTACATTTAAGACAAGAGCCCAAGAGGAGAAAAAGGCAGGTATTTCTCTACAATTTTTTATTACTTTAAAGAAACTAGGTACAATCACTAGTAAAAGTTGATGAATCGGCCAAATATAGGTTGGGGGAATAAAAAATGGCGACTGTTTCAAATGTTAAAAATAATTAATTTTTTATTCGTTGTTCTATATCTTTACAACTACCGACAACAATAGAAAATCTAAGAGAGAGCATTTTAAGTAGAGTAAATTTGCTAAAATGTAAGCCCTAATAGAGCTATTTTACATTCAATAGTTCTCGAGATATAGCTTTTTAAAAAGCAACATTTCATAAAAATGTTGAATGGAACGTACTGAAAGATCAGTAGTTAGTTAATTTATTTTGAAAATCTATATTGACCATTGTTTTTCATTGATGTACAGATGTCTATTAACACTCAAATTAATGCTAGTTTAATGAGCTATAAAGTAGTTTATGATGTTTATTTTTGAAGGAGTAATAGTTTTCATGAAATTTCCTTTAATAAATTGGTTTATTGTTGTTCGGACAAATTTTCATTTGCCTAATTTATATTCATATGTACCTATCATAAAAACTGCTACCCCTACGAAGATAAGTGTCATAAACTACTTTATAGTAAGTTAAATTTCCTTTATTTTGAGTGATGGCAGACATATGTGTGTCTTATGAGTCTAGAGATATGTTTTTTAAAATATCCAACATTTTATAGGAACAACTACAAGTATTACTCCTAAAATGATAAACAATATTAACTATTTTATAGTACATTTAGTTAGCTTTAATTTGAATGCTGACAGACATAAGTACGTCCAATGGTTTCTGAAATAAAGTTTTTCATAAATAAAACCTCTTTTCCGAACAACTATTAATCAATTTATTTTAGCAAATATGAAAACTACTATCCCTAGTAAAGGTCATAAACTACTCTATAGTACATTAAATTAGTTTTAATTAGAGTGCTAATAGACATTTATACGTCGAATGGTTATTGAGATATGGATTTCTCAAAATATATTTCCTAACTAGTGATATTTCAGTAGATTTTTATGAAATGTTGCTTTTTAAAAGGCTATATCTCGAGAACTAAAGGACGTAAATAGCTCTATTATGGGTAATATTTCAGCAAATTTACGCTTCTTTGAATAACGTTCTTTTAGATTTTCTAGTGTTGTTGGTAGTTTTTAAGGTATATAGAGCACCGAACAAAAAATTAATGTTTTTTTAAAGTTTTAAAACAGTCGCCATTTTTTATTCCCCTTACCTAAACTTGGCAGACTCATACATTTTCACTATTAATTATATATAGTTTTCATTAAAGTAATCAAAAATTAGGGTGAAATTACTGCCTCTTTTCATCTCGGCTCTTGTACTAATCCTTTATATTTCTCTCTTATCTTCTTCTATTTGTTGTTATTACCCTTTTTATTATATTTTTAGATTTCTTGGTTATTTTTATTTTTCACTGTACATCATATTTTATTTTGCTTAATTGATTTTGTTCCTTTTCGTTTCCATTTCCCACATATTTTACATCAGTTTTTTACTATACCGTAGTTTATCTTTATTTAATATTATCTTATTTTCTTAGTTAATTTTAGTCGTCTGTGTCTCTTCTAGACCCAATGAAGCCCTGCAAGGTATAGCGAAAACTTGGCTCACAATAAATAATTTAATTACAATCGAGTTGTTTTGACCACACCATATTCCGTTTATTTAAAGAATTATTTTATGTTTTTTAAATCTTAACTACATCCAGAATAATAAACTAAAAATAAAAATAGAACTTAGTAATATTTTAAGAGCTAAAACCACGAGGGAGGGGAAAAAAAATCTGAAACTTCTTGCATTGGTTATGGAAGTGTCGACTCGGTGATAAATATTCAATCCTCAGGGATGTATTATAAATGAACTTTCCAGACCGAGATCATTATTTATTTATTTTTATTAGCACTTCAAAGTAACTTTTACTGTTTTAGATATTTTTTAATGCTAAGTAACCGATAATATATAATAAATTTCAAATAAGACATTTTTCTAAACAATAATTTTATGTTATTATGCAGAACATGGTAACAACTATTTATTTGCTGACGTTTCGCCCCACTTTGTTTTGAAATCTCTCAACTAGAATAGCCCTCACGAACTACTGTCAATATATATA